>NC_142922.1:13149307-13449307 GCF_054131065.1 Drosophila arizonae | reverse complement strand
AAGCATGCGCTGCTGGACATAACGCCCAACGCGGTGGACCGCCTCAACTATGCACAATTCTATCCCATTGTCATATTCCTGAAGACCGACAGCAAGCACGTGATCAAGCAGCTGCGCCACGGCCTGCCCAAGGCGGCGCACAAGAGCTCCAAGAAGCTGCTCGAGCAGTGCCAGAAGCTGGACCGCGTCTGGTCGCACATCTTCAGCACGCAGCTGGTGCTGAACGACGAGGAGTCCTGGTACCGCAAGCTGCGCGACTCGATCGATCTGCAGCAGAGCGGCGCCGTCTGGATGTCCGAGTCTAAGGTGAGTTCGATTTGCAAACTCCACTACATTCAGTGCATCAACAACTTGAACTTGAACTCGAACTTGTTGTTTGCTGTCTAGTGTCTTGTGTACACGTAGTGCCTAGCCTAGTTATAAGTTCAGTAGCATTCATAGTGTCGATGTCGATGTCGTTGTCGTGAAACTCTAATCATATTTACATACTTACGTAACTTGATAACAGAAACTACTTACGACGTAACTTAATATGAGTGAGCATGTCGACGCCGGTGATGGAGCTCATGCAAGAAATGCTTTCCAATTAGACTGTGTTAGACCTTAAGATTTGTTGAAGCTGAAAATATTATTTTATGAGAAGAAAAGAAGTAAAAGAATACATATATATTTTATTGTTTACTTTTTCTTATTTCTTTAAATTGATTAAATTAAATATACATAATATGTTTATCATAATAGGAATTCAGACTATTATTATGACGTACAGTGACGAGCAAAACTGTAACACGAATTCATTGTTGCAACTTCAAGAGTCTGTATTTTTGCTTCTACTATATGGATGTTTAAGATCTTAATTTTATTTTGTTAGTATGGTATTTAGCTGTCTTACCTAAGAGTTTGAAATCATTCGGTTGGCTGGAATAATTATAAGAAATAAAAATGTAAAGAAAGTCAAATGTTACAGTTTTGCACCCGGGTCATTTTTCAACAAATGTATTTATTAATAATTTTTTAATAATTAATGCATAGCACTTTTGACTTTTTTTGCTCATTAATATCATTTGCCATCATTTTTGTGTACCGTCGCACCATTTCAGCAAAGTCGCGCACCAAATGTCCTTGTTCCTCTCCAACAGCTCTTTCATTCCATTTGGAGCCACCCATAATTCGCAAGCTGCGATTTCACATGACTCCATATATTTTCAATGATATTCATGTCTGAAGAGTATTCAGGACACTTCAGGGACTTGAATCCTTGCCATATTATCCACTTTTTGACCAAATTAGACGTGTTCTTTGAGTCATTGTTCTGCATTTTTCAGTAGTAAAACCCATATGTTCACTTAATTCTCCCAAATTCTTTTGTAAAATGATCAGGTATTGCTCATGAAACGTTATTCCATCGATTAATACCAAGAGTCCAGCACAATTTTTGTTTATTCTCCCCCAAACCAAAAGAGAGCAGCCACTGCGCTTGACAGTTTGCCTTACTGTAATGTTACAGTCAACAGACTGGACTGTAGGATCTCTATGCTAATGCCGAGATTATCCATATGACTCAAAATGGTTGTTCATTGTTTCATCTGACTATATTAACAGTTTCAAGTCATATGGACAATTCTGGCATTAGCTAAATGCTCCTACAGTCCAGTCTGTTGACTGTAACATTACAGTAAGGCAAACTGTCAAGCGCAGTGGCTGCTCTCTTTTGGTTTGGGGGAGAATAAACAAAAATTGTGCTGGACTCTTGGTATTAATCGATGGAATAACGTTTCATGAGCAATACCTGATCATTTTACAAAAGAATTTGGGAGAATTAAGTGAACATATGGGTTTTACTACTGAAAAATGCAGAACAATGACTCAAAGAACACGTCTAATTTGGTCAAAAAGTGGATAATATGGCAAGGATTCAAGTCCCTGAAGTGTCCTGAATACTCTTCAGACATGAATATCATTGAAAATATATGGAGTCATGTGAAATCGCAGCTTGCGAATTATGGGTGGCTCCAAATGGAATGAAAGAGCTGTTGGAGAGGAACAAGGACATTTGGTGCGCGACTTTGCTGAAATGGTGCGACGGTACACAAAAATGATGGCAAATGATATTAATGAGCAAAAAAAGTCAAAAGTGCTATGCATTAATTATTAAAAAATTATTAATAAATACATTTGTTGAAAAATGACCCGGGTGCAAAACTGTAACATTTGACTTTCTTTATATTTTTATTTCTTATAATTATTCCAGCCAACCGAATGATTTCAAACTCTTAGGTAAGACAGCTAAATACCATACTAACAAAATAAAATTAAGATCTTAAACATCCATATAGTAGAAGCAAAAATACAGACTCTTGAAGTTGCAACAATGAATTCGTGTTACAGTTTTGCTCGTCACTGTAGTGTAGTTTCAAGAACTTTGAAATAGGGAACAATTTTGTATATTATTTTGAATTGAAATTAAGCATTTTATTTTATTATTATTATTATTATTTTTCTTTTTTACAATTGGACTTCAGATTAAATATATAGTTTCGAAAAACTGTGAAATATATAAATAGGAAAATAGGGAAATTTAAATTAAGCAAACCTGAGTTAAAAGTTTTTTTTCTTTACTTTTCCACTTTACGTCTATTTCTTAAGCATATCGAGAATAATTTACTTAATCCAAAAATTTGTTATAATAGTCTTAGACAGATATATGAAAACAGTACAGTACAGTAATCTCTCGGAAAGTATCACGCCTCAGTTGACTCTTTTTAAGGTGCGCAAATAATTTTGCATATATTTTTAGTTTAAATACAATTCAATTGAATTAATTCCCCTGTTAAATCGAGTCTATAATTATTATTTATGTCTTCGACTTGCCAAATTTTACAATTCCCGAGAGATCACTGTAATGTTGTCCCGCACACAGACACAAGCTTAGCTAACTTAAACTCTACTTTAACTAATTTGTATTTATTTAAAATAACTCTTTGATTCTTTTTCTACAACTGGTTATGGTCAATATTTCTAATTTGTTTTTCTAACATTTTTTCCCCCTCTTGAAACACAAACACAAACCAAACACCTCATATGCCCTACCTCTGACACATTCATGACTGTACAATGTTGAATAACCCTCCACCCCGTGTGTGGGAAGCAGCTTCCCGAGTCCCCCACTGAAATGCTTTTCCCCCCCTACATTGCTCAGCCCTGCAAGCTAGCTTGCTGTCGCCCCACTTCGGTCTCGGTGCCGCGCTACAATCCGGCTAGGTTTAGGCGCAACTCCTTCTCGCTAATACCCCTTAACGATTGCACGCTAACACCGCCGCCACGCCCCCCGCCCATTGGCTACGATCCCGGGCAGTATATGCACGGCAGCTTCGAGCCGCGCAGTCGCCAGTCCTACAACATGGCGCCCATTCTGAAGCCCGCCTCCTCCATGCCGGGCAGCAATGGCCACCTGCTGGATGACGGCGGCATTGATGGCGCCTCAGTCGATGAGGACGCCGCCTCTCACTCTCAGTACCACAGCTCGCAGCCCAACTTGCTGAGCAGCAGCAGCAACAACAGCTATCACTATCACCTGAACAGCAATGCAGCGCGATCGGCTGCAGCCGCCCTCCATAGCGAGCGCAGCGGCCAACGTGCCTCGGCAGCTGCCGCCTGTCTGGGTCGCCGTGCCGTCTCCATAGAGCGACGCACCACGCCCTACTACTACCACGAGCTGTTGCAGAAAAACGTATTCGATTCGAGTCTCAACCTGCTGCAGGAGAAGGAGAAGAACAGCAACCTGAAGCTCGACTCGACGGCCAGCTCGTCCACCAAGACGCTGCCTGGCAGCAGCCTGGCCGCTGTGGGCGGCAAGCAGGGCGGCTCGCTGCCCGTTGCCAAGCCACAGCAGCGGCTGGCCAGCAGCAGCAGCAGTGCCAAATTGGCAGCTGCCTATGGTAGCTTCGCCTCGACGAGCGATTTGCTGAGCAATGGCAACAGCAGCAGCGCCGGCACCTTGGTCGACGATGGGGCGCTGGAGCAGGCGGGCTTTGGGGTAACGCCAGCTGCTAGATCTTTAAACTTGGCCTTCAATAATCTATCCAATCAGATAGCCAATTTGAATAACTTGAATAGCAATAGCAACAACAACAACAGCAACAGCAACAATAATAACAACAACAATGCTGACAACAACAACAACAACAATAATAATGTGGGCCGCAGCAACGAGTGCATTGCATGAGAAAAGAAAAACAAAAACATTTGAATCTAGTTGCCATTGCATGTAGTTGTTTTTTATTACTAAATATAATTTACACAATGAATGTATCTTTTATCTGTGTATGTATGTGTGTGTGTGTTTGTACATATGTGTGTAGTTAGAGCATGTTCTAAATGTTGAAACTGTCATCACAAAACCCATTCCACATCAGCATACAGCTAAATCTATATTTACATACATATATCTATATATACATACATATATTAATATATATCTCATTTATTTGTATCTTTATAATCTTAGCTTAAGCCTATGCAAAAAGAATCGCTCACTTTATAGCTAGAGTAGAGTGAGGTATATCTTTAGCTAAACCATATACCAAATATTTGATATCAAGTTGCTAACTAAATGTTAATCGTTTTCATTTGTTTCTTTTATTTACATACAAACCAAAAATATATACAATATATCATCATGGTCATTTCCTGCTTAATCATCCCGTTACACACGATGCATATTAATCAAAAAATTAAAACAAAAAAAAATCCAAAACAAATAAAATTACCAAAAATCCTCAACACAACATCAAAAATTATCAACAAAAATAACCGAAATACTCAACAAATTGTCCTCGTCCAAAACTAAAAAAAAAAAAAAAAAAAACTACTATATATTATTATCTTGTGTTCGTCCAACAAAAAAACCAAAAAAACAAACAAATATTATTATTATGTATTCAATATGCTTGGCAATTCGTACGAATTTCAATCAATCGATCAATCATAATTTGTTATGTTTCATTTACGTTTCTTGTTGCTGTTTTACAATCAAAAAACGACACAAAACGTTGGTTGCTATTTCCCAATTGCCGATTACCGATAACCGATAATAATTTGAATATGCTCTCGCGTTAATTTTTGCCAAATCTCGAATATCGCTAAACAAACTTATATTGAAATTCAATTAACTTGCCTCCGCTCCTAACGTGCCTATATTTAACAAACAAAAAAATAAAATCAACAAACCCCAGCCCGTCGAATCCCTCTCCGATGATTTCCTATTCCCCATGACCACATCCCGTTTATCGTATGCATCAAGTCCCGAGTCTGACTTGGAGCTAAGTCCCGGGCCATCCGCATCATTGTCGCTTGGCAATTTGCCGCAATTGGTTAAAGCGAGCTCAGATCCATCGATTGCCACTAACCAGGATAACTTGGATAGGGATAGAGACATAATTGGTGAAGGACTACCACCTCCATATACGGTAAGAGGCTCAAACAAAGTAAACTAAAGAAAACAATCAAAGTCCATTTCAACAAGTCGCGCATGCGCCCTACTAAATCAACAAATTGCGCCCCGCTTTGGACATAATCTAGATTCATCATCATCATTAGCAGCAATCTAATCATATTAAACCCAATGTGTGCTAATCTATTTCGCTACCCTTCACTCCTCACCTGCAATGCACTGCCAACAGGTACCGTACGACCACGGCGTACAGCAGCCACCGAGTCGTCGCCAGACCCTCGACTCCAGCAAGTACAGCATCTACGGCACCAATGGTCCCCAGCAGCAACAGCAGCAGCTGGCGCAGTCACAGCAATCCCAACAGCAGTCGGGTGATCCCTCAGCGGGCTTGGCACGCCCCCAGTCTCTGTATGGCATCAATGCCCCAGATCTGCCGCCGCGCATCGATCGCCAGTCCAAGCCAGGTGATCTGCCCCTGAATACGTCGGGCAGCTCGTCGCGTAACGGCAGCTCTGGCGGCACTCTGGGCCGCAGCGCCCAGGAGCGCCTCTTCGGCAAGGCTGTGCTGCAGGACGACGTCCAGGCCGAGTACGTGACGCGCAATGCGCTAGTCGGTGCCGGCGGCGACACAATCGAGAGGCAGCAGCAGCAGGCCTCACTGGAGCGTCAGGCACGCATGAATGCAGCCATGAGCAGTCCGGCCCAGCACAAGGCCAATGGCAACGGCAACGGCGGCCCCGCCTCCACCTACGACAGCGTCTCCAGCTACGACTCGTACAACAACACACAATTGGCCATGCAGAACCTCGGCCGACTGGGCCCCAATGCGCCCGATGATCTCAAATCAGTGCCAAATGCAAGGTAAGACATTGTCCCAGATGCAAATGTAGATTTATAGTCGAGCAAGGCCAGCGAGACAGATCACTTAATTTGTCTTCTTAGTATACAATTCGAAGGGGTATACATATGGTTTATTAAAGTTTATTGAAATAAAATTATTTTATATAATGATAGAGCGTAAGCCATCAGTCTAGCTAGACTTCATCCATTAAATAGTTAATAAAAAAGTTCTTCACTTACCCAATTTTCGGTTTTATCAATTCCTAGCTGTTAAATGGATGGAGTCCTGCTAGGCTGATTGCTATCGTATCCTATCTCTTTCACGATATGTGATCTATTGGGTCGTGCACTAATCTGGATTATTTCATTGACATATTAAATATTATAAAGTTTCTGTGATATGTATATGATATATAATCCATAATCTATGATATTTGATCTGTGAACTATAAGATATTGTAGAAAAATTTTATGTTTTCTATTATATTATAATCAAACTTAGGAGTTAATAATTGAACTCGAATTTAAAAAGATTTTAAAAATTGAATATAAAATATATAAAAATATATATATACAAAAATATTATAATAAATCATACAAATATAAAGTTACTATGGAAACAATCGCTACTATAGCATTTATATATTTTATTATTATTTATTATCATATTATTAATATTAATTTCAATTTCCAACAATTATTTCAGTGGACGCCCCTTGCCGCCTGTGGGCCAGCCGCATGACTATGGTCGCTCCGCACCACACGATCATCGCGCCTTTGCGGCGGCCAATGATCTGAATCGCCAAAGTAGTCCCGGCAGGCCGCTCTATCACGATATGAATGCATCCCGTAATATTGGTAAGAGTATGCCCGTATTGCATATCTATATATTCTAAATTCACCCTTGCACATTCTCGACAGATCCACGCAATGGTACGCCGCAGCGACCTTCGAATTTGGGCTTGGACAGCAGCCCACGCAAACCGTTGGTGGAGACCAAAACGGATTATGGCAAATACAGGTAGGTTCATTCGAATGCGCTCTACTCTATCCATATGGAGCTCTCCATTAATGTCTGTGAAATCATATATGCAATTTTTACTTTCTCTTTCTCTAATTTTAACGCCATTTGAAACGAATCGCATGCAATTTCAAATGTTTCGTAAATATGCAAATCTTTTGTATTCAATTCAATTATCGAATTTCGCTTGTTGCCCGTTTGTTGTCGTTCAATCTCACTGTCCCGTGTCCGTGTAGAGGCTACCATCTGCCTAATCCTCATGCACATCAATTGCATTTCAAATACACATCACATCGCATTCAGACGCCCACGGCACTGCAGATCAGCAGCCTGGCGCGTCTCGGCGCCATGGATGCACCTGCAACGGGCCTGGGGCCCTGGAGTCGTAGACCCATTGCAGCGCCACGCCTGAAAATGTCGCCTATGTTGCCAATTGTCTCAGCCTACGATACGCTCGTCTAGAAAGCCCCACAACGAATCAATTTCAACGAATTTTTGCATCGCCACAATCAATGTCCACATAGAGTTTCCATTATATAGTCATAGTATCGGGGCTTTCAATGAAAGCTTAGATATTGTCGATTGCCTGCATTTAAATTTTGTTTTATATTTCTATTCATAGTCTATTGCGAAATCCTTTCATCCCCCATTTCCCACTGTGTATATAGACAATCTTCCACAAATGCAAATGTCTATTGTGCAATAAACGAAATGAGTATTACAAAAATAATCGAATTGTATTGTGTTTTAGTGAATATCATAAAATATCTATATGCATTTATCTATCTTTATATATAATCTTCATAGTTTATCACACGTCCTATAATTATGTCAAATTTTTTCTCTTTCTCGCTTCTGTTTGTACCCATCCACACGATTCATGCAATTTGTTTATATGCTAAACCACACACATACACACACATACACACTTGAACTTTATGTGCAAAATACCATATGCCATCACCACCCACAACCACTGCACCACAAACGCAGTCGGAACAATTCCGTTTCGGCCGCCGACTACAGCAAGCTTCCAAAAAATCCACACGGCGTTGTTCAGCCCACGAATGCCAACAATGGCGGCCAGCTGAATGGCAGTGCCACGCCCAGCAGCAATGGCAGCGGACCCTTCAAGCCGGTGCCCCCGCCGAAGCCCAAGAACTACCGACCACCCGTGCAGAGCGGCGGCAGCAGTGGCAGCGGTGGCACCACGCCCTGGGAGAATGGCGTAAGTAGCCCACTAGCCCATAATTTTAGTGCTGTTGCATTTACTAAATTTTCTTTGCATTGCAGGACTCTGGCTCACCGCGGTCGCCCAACGGCTTCTACTATCCGCCCACGCCTTCGCACCACCATTATGGCCAACAGACGCCGGCGCCCGGCTCACCGCACCAGGGCCAGCCCGCCTACGGCGCCAACAATGGCACCTACGGCCAGGCACCGCCTCCACAGCCGCAGCAGCAACCGCAGCAGGCACAGCAATATAATCAAGCTAATGGTTACAATGGCAACAGCCACCACTACAATGGCGGCAGCGGCACCGGGCCCTACATAGCGCCACATCGCGGCATGCCACCGCCAATAGGTGAGTGGATGCATATTCAAGGAATACCTAGAAATTACATGTAATTATATATAAGCTAGAGAAAATCAGATGGGAATTTAAAACATTTTCAATATACAAATATTTTAAATATAAACCTAAAGGCCTTATTAGCCATTGCTCAATTCTGTTAGTTTTAAATTTATATTAATTTTAATGAATAGTTAAATTTCAAATGAATAGATTAGATCTCCATATTTTTAAATAAAATATGTGTCTTTATTTTTAAGCTATTTGTGAATCATATTATTCACTTTTTCTTTAATCTAGGATAACAATTAACATAATAACAATAATAATAATAATAAAAGAATTAATTAAATAATAATAAAAGCTTCATTAGCCATTGCTTAATTTTCAGTTAATTTTACTTTTATATAAACTCTAATGCCTAATAAATAATTAAATTTTAAATAACTAAAATGAGTGTCCATATTTGTAGGCAGAATATCTCTCTTTATTTTTATTCTATTTGTGGAACATTTAAAACATTTTTTAAAATATAATAAATTAATATAATAAAATATATTAATATTTTATAATATATATAATAATATTATTATTATTTATTTTACATTTACTATAATAATATCGTGTATATCTTACATAGTTTATTTGTAAATTTCCACAACTAATTTGGAATTTGTTTATGGCCACAGGTAATATTCCACCGCACACACCTGAACGTCATGCACTCGATTTGGCTGGCAGTCGGGAGCAGCGAGGCTCCGCCTTCGAATTGTATCGTAAGCCACAGATTGGCGCCGCTGTGGGGCACCATCACAACATGAGGTAAGTGCAGATGCCGTGTGTGTCCAACTACATTGAATATTCCCAACCCAACCCAACCCAACCCGAAGAGAAACTGAATCACAAAACAGACTGAGAATTTCTAAAGCCAGTTTGGTGTGTGAGTGTATGTCTGAATGTGTGTGTGTGTGTGGATGTGTGTGAGTGTGGAGATTCCTTGAGATCTAGTCCAATATAAAACTTTACACACCTTGTACTCCGTACTCTGTACACTGTTCAACAACTCCACATTTCTGTTAACGAAAAATGTTTTTATTTTTGTTATATGTCATTTTGTAATTTACAATTGTTACCACAATCAATCAATCAATCAATCAGTCAGTCAAAGCTCTCATACTGCCAATATATATTCATAATCATGCGGTTGCTGGTCATTATGTTTAAAAGAAAAAGTAAAAGAAAATTATAAAAACCATTCGCAATTTTTCACAAAACGCACAAAAAGCTCGCATAAATCCGAAAGATAAATTCTTCTTCGATTTGAACTAGAGATGAATAAATAATTATTGTATTTTGCAATAACCAAAATTATTAACCAAAAATTCCAAGATTTAATCACATTTGCTGATTCAAATAGCAACTTGAAAATCAAAAAAGTAAAAAAAAAAAAAAAAAAAAATACATAAAAAAAAATAACGAAAATAAAACATTTTTCGGGTTAACTTTTTACCACATACAGTTCTACGTAGTATCCACTATCTTATGCTAGACATTTTCTCTCTTTACATACACTTTATCATAATTTATACTCATGCTGCGAGTATTTCTCCATTCTGAACTATTTTCTATAGACTTTCAAGAAGGTTTTGGGTTCAATTAATTAAATACTACATTAAATAATGATTAAGCTTTAAAAAAAAACAAACAAAAAAAAAACTAACTACTAATTGACTTTTAGTACTCTCATAAACGTTGCTTGAGTTGAATACATAAACATGGTAAATGGTTACATTTTGTTCATATATCTGCAAATTTGGTTATTTTGCAAAATCTAATAAGTATTTATTTTACTTATTTAAGTATATATTTATGAGCCTCTTGATATGCGCTTGTGTGTGTTTTTTGCGAAAGATTTGCAGAAAGTCGCGAGAGTCGCGAGTTTGCAGGGAACACTCTTAAAAACAAATGTAGAAATGCTGGCTTATAAACCGAAAGCGAATGCTTTATGGGCTGCCTCCAATGCAATCTTCTCTATTTGAAGATCCATTCCTTAGTTTCCATAAACAGGTTTATCCCTATATAAAAAAAAACTTTCTGCTAACCCCCATAAAAAACATTCAAAAACTCTAGCGAAATGGAGCCGTACGATGAGCGCTATGATGATTATTATGCCATGCCGCCACCAGCACCACCGGGTCACCCACACCCACATCCGCACGCCCAGCCGTATCCGCATCAAATGCAGCGCTCCCGATCCGCTCCTCGATATCCCAATGAGCGGCCACCGCATGCCCAAGATCCCAACTACTACAGCCACTACGGTACAGGCAGTCGTGGCTACAGAGGCCACGAAATGCAGCCCTACTACGACGATCAGGGCATGGAGCTGGCGCAGCCGCCGCCCCTGCCGCCGCACAAGAAGAAGAAGTCGGTGCTGAAGAGCCCGCTGGCAGCGCTGAAGAATGCGCTGATCAAGACAACGCGTCCGCTGCGTCGCATGAACAGCATGGTGGAGCCGGAGCGCAAGCCGAAGGGACTGCGACGACAGCAATCGATGCTGGAGCGTGGCGTACAGCGGCCCTACTATCCGGACGAGTATCCCACTTATCCGGCGGGCTTTGAGGAGCGGCCACCGTTGCCGCCGCCAGGCGATCCGTACTATCGCACGCACTACCCGCAGCAGGAGATGATGAACAGCACGTACCAGAACCTGGAGAGTGAGGATATCTATGGCAATATTGCCGGCCCAGTGCACCGCATGCCGCAGCAGCAGCAGCAACCGCCGGACAACGGCTACGGCGGCTATGAACAGTACGATCTGTATGCGAATCGCGCCTGCATCGACCTGGAGCGGCGCCAGGCAGAGGCCGCTGCAGTCGGCGGACGGAGCGGACGACGCATTGTGCGCCGGCACAGCACCACAACGGCAGACCGCGGTGGTGCAGCAGCATCCGGCCGGCGCCACATGCCGCAGCATCCCGGCAGCGGCTACGAGCAGCAACAGGCGCACGACATTTACCAGACCCGCCAGGGCGCATACATGATGCCCGAGCAGCGGCGGGCGCCCAACTCAGAGGTCATGACACGACGTCGCTTCTACCCGGGCGCCGCCAATGAGCAGGGCGAGGAGCCAGCGGAGCCCATGTATCAGTCACGACGGGAAATGCAGCGCGAAATGCAGCGCAATCATCTGTATCAGTCGAAGCGAGAGATGCAGGAGCGGATCATTCAGGGCAAGCGGGACATGGAACGGGAGTTGAGTGCGCAGAGCAGTAGCCAGTCCGAGCGCAGCGACGATCGCTCCGAGCGTTCCGGCGATGGCAACTACCACTCGAGGCGAGAGGCGACGCGCAGTCAGCTGCGAGAGCAGATCTATCAGACGCGGCGCGAGGCATTGGACAGCATGGCTGAGCCCATCTATGTGAGCAAGCGGGATGTGGGACGGCCGGCGCCCATCTACGAGACGCGCGAGGAGAGCATTATGCAATCCCGCGAGAACGAAACGGACGAGAAGAAGGAGAAGGAGTGTAAGACGGAGCAGGTGCAGGTGGAGATTAATGCACAGCCCGAGGAGGCGCCAGACAGCACGTTGAGTCGCTCGGACCTGCAGAAGTCCTCGGACACGGTCATTGAGAATACATTGACTGCCGGAGCGGGTCAAGCGCCGCTGGTGCAAGACGAAATCGATGCGGATGAAGAGGCAAACGAGGCAGATTCCTCAGCAGAGGCCACAGAGCAACCCACGGCCATTGAGAGCAACCAGCACAACGAGGGCATGTTGGCCAGCGAGACGCAGCAAAACATGTCGGATGATGTGTTCGAAGCCGCCGACCAGGTGACCCCGCTGCCCCAGGCGACGGACTCCGCTGCCATCGGAGCCGCCTCGCCGCGTGCTCTGCGTGCGCCCTTCCACATTTCCAACATCTTGAAGAGAACAGCGCCGCCGCCCAGCTCGCCCAGAGCCGACAGCTGCACCTCCATTGAGACGCAGTACACCTCGCAGGCCAGTCTCCCGGTCGGACCTCCAAATGCGACCAGCACGCCATTCAGCAGCAGCATGTCGCTCCCGATTGCGGGTCCAGTGCCAGCCAATGGCAATGGCAATGCGGGTCCATTTCCCAGTGTGCCGCGCGAGCCGAGCACCACGCGCGGCTTCTTCGATAGCAGCGGTGGCACGCTGGCGGACAAGCTGTGGCATGTCTCGCTCCAAATACCGCCGGGTGCCATTCCCGCCGGCGTGCGTCAAGAGATCTACTTCACGGTCAGCGATCCCCGCATGGGACAGGCCGTAGGCGGGCCGCCGCTCGACATGGAAAATGGTTGGTCCACTAGCTTTTTCTACACTCTCGTATTGCTCGTACTGCTCGTATTGTTCGTATTGTGTTGTACCTCCTCCACTACCACCTATTGCCACTACAGCAACAGCAATAAGCAACAACAGCAACAACAACAACAGCCACTACAGCTACAACCAGCAACAACTATTTACTAAAGCAAATTCACAAGTTTCTATTATTCTTTCTTTTTTTGTTTATTTGTTTTCGTATTTATTTATTTTATAATAATTACTATATGCAAAAACAATTCGGGCTTTTTTCACTTCCAAAACTCATCATACCATATCATATGAGTTCTGGAAGAGTTTTCTGTTGTATTGTTACTGTATATTATTTCATATATGTACGTAAAACTAACTCTGTAGTTGCTTGCACTAACTCTTACTTATGGGTAATTTGTTTATACTAATTGCTGAAAATGTATTTTTATAACTGTTTAATATATATGTAAAGTGCACTAACTTTTTAACACATATTTCTCGTCTAAACATTCTGCATATTCATTACCAAAAATATATAGGTTATATTTTAGGCTTGACCAAAAATGCATAATCAAATATTAATGAAATACAAATCTATTCAAATTTTACTTAAAATCATATATCTATACATGTATATATATTATATAAATTTTTCATATATTTTGGGCATACATATGTATTATTCTTTCTTTTAAATATAATTTTCTTTAAATGAAAATTTCATAAATGAATAATGTTATATGGAGTCAAAACATATGTAATAATATAATATAATAATTTAAAAACATACAAATAATGCACGAATATGCTGATATTTATGCACCTAATCTATCTAATTTGTGTTAAAACTATTTGATAATATCTACAAGTACTTCTCCAAAATCTTTCGATTTCCTCCCCTCCTATAGATAAATGTTATGCTACACCCTTCACTATATTTCTCTTACTACACTAGCCCTTTAACACTTAGAAAACACAAATCTGTCTTATTATTTTGCTGCTTCTCAAAAGCAATTACACACACCAACACAAGCATCTACCTGCAATCGGCTTTATGACATATACAGATGAGATAAGTGTTAATCAATGTCTAATATTCCCCGCAGGTGAAACGATGCTATCGCCACTCGTCATGTGCGGGCCGCAGGGCCTTGAATTTCTGGTGCCCGTGACGCTTAATATACCCCACTGTGCCGGACGTACTGCATCATTGGGACTGGCGCTGAAGGCGACTGACAGCGAAAAGAATCTACATACCGAATGGGATAATATTGATTTGCCCAGCAACGCGGCTGCACACACAGTGTCCGTCAAAGTGGACCACTTCTAGACAGTTAGTTATAGCACATTACGTATCCTCATTAACAGATCCACATGCAAATATACGATTTGAATGGACCGCTCTATAATCATATACAATATTCTCAATTGTAAATAAAATCATCTGAATTACATTTAAGCCACAATTCCAAGACAAGCGCGCAACAAATAAACGAAACTTAGGCATTGATTAGAAAAAGGTTAATTTAATTGAAATTCTATTTGTTAATTGTGCCTTTAAGTGATCGAATGCTTCTGAGCCAAGTGTCGTATAAATAATATAAGAAAACGAGCTAAATTTAATCAAATAATATTTAAAAAAAAAAATTAAAAATTAAAACGAAGAAATCTGTATAAAAAATTAGCTATAGTTTGATAAAAAAAAACAATGTATATTTTAATAAAATTTATTTACCCTATTATTGTATTTTACAAACATTGCATTATTGTAATCGAATTTTGATATTTTATTCTATGTAATTTGCGAATTGTTTTTTACCCACGATCCGCTTTAGTGCATTGCAAATGTTGTATACAAAAGAAATACTTTTATAAATCGCGTAACTACGCTTAGACTAAGAAAATGCCTATATAGCCAACAAAATGAATATATATATAAATATATATACTATGTACCCAAAATGACTTTTTGTATGCAAAAGAAATAAAATCACTTTGAAGCTTGGGAATAAATAAAGCAGCCACAGCAAATATAAACAATAAAATGTTTCAAAATATTTTCATTGCTTCATAACAAAAATTTAATTATAAAATGTCTGTCATGTAAGTATTATTTGTATTATTTTAAACTAATATTTTGTATTTCCTACCATTTTTATAGACCCTTAAGACACAATGGATTTTCTTAGTTAACTAAATGTAAAATGCGCTGTTTGAAAATGTAGACAAATATGGGAAATATATTTTAAATACATTTATAATGATAAATAGTAGCGTAGGCATATATGTACGTATATATTCTTCCAATATATATACATACATGCATATATAGGTTTATTTATTATGTATTATCTGTATATATCTCTATGTATAAGTGTATAAATTTATGTATAAGTGCACTGCTCGACAACGAAAATTAACAAAAGCTCGCAAAAGCACTTTTAATCTTATAGATTACATAGACTTTATGCTTCCAGAGATTGAATAATTAGGTTTTACAATTACATAACTACACGCCAGGAAACAATTTTAACAGTCTTGGAGTATATGGGCTCCTACGTGGATGGCGTTGTTGTTGGCGTAGATGCGGTTACAGCCGTTGTCAGCAGCACATCCTGCTCGGGTATAACGGACACAGCCTCCTTAACGTAGCCATAGATATGTTTGCGCGTATCATTGACCACATCGCGCACCATGGCCTGAAAGAAACTGCTGTGCAGCGGTGCCTCAGCGTATCGCTCGTACTGATCGAGCGAGTCCTGCAGCTTTAAAGTAAGGTCATAGTTTTTGCGAACGACATCAAGTATTTGTTCCTCTGTCGGCGTGGACAAGCCCTGCTCGGCCAGCCATTCCTTAATTTTGTTTTGAAAGTGCTTAACAATGGCGAGTATATTCACAAGAGCATTCAAGAGTTTAATGACGTCGTCCTTGTACTCGCACTCCGGCATTGTTGTGTAGCGTAAAACTAAAGAGAATATTAGATATAGCTGCGTTTAAGACATTGACCTTTCTTGACATACCCATGGCATGGATTTCCGTAAAGACTTTCTCCTCACGATTCAGCTCATAATAGAGCTCGTCGTAGCTGTTCGTTGTGGCCAGGAATGTGTCGCCGTAAGTAATGAACAGATTGAATATGTTGACCACCTGCAGCGACAAGTGGAATATATTGCACTTTTTGACCAGCGTCTGCTCCTGATTGACCAGAAAGCGCAACAGACCAATCAAGGCCGACCACAGCTCCTTCCAGGGATAATTCAGACGAACGCGGCAACGTTTCTGATAACATAGAATGCGATGAATGACCCCAATGCAGAGCAAATACAGCTCCATGGGGAATTTCTTCATTAAATGCGAGACAATGAACTCCACCAGCAAATCGAGTAATGTGGCAGCCAGAGGCTGCGATTTGCCTACGCGGTCCACATTTAGCTTGCGATGGCGCATTTGGGCGCGATGTAGCATCACCTTAAAAGTTAAGTTGCTGTCGTGCATCATTGAGTTGGCATACTGATCCTCCGATATGCAGGTGAGTATCAGAAAACAAAGCTTCAGGTTGGCAATGCTCGATTCGTTTTTGTTATCTTGCATCACAATCGAACTGAAAGGGCATACGAAAAGAATCAGCGGGGATCGCTTAACTGATATTAAGGCTTGAGCTACCAATATTGAAAAACGGCCACGAGCAGGTTTGTCGGATATTGAGTCATGTCTATGATGGGTGCATTGGCCAGATCAGGCGTTGGCTGCGTCAGACTCAATGTGTTGCTCGGCGATGGTGGTGCACTCGACTCCGTCTGTGGATGAGCCAGCGTTGTGATGAAATTGCGGTTGAGATGCACTGCCTCATAGAGGGCGAGCAATAGGCCATTGTTAGCCTTGATCTGCTGCACACGCTCACAGCCTTCGTCTGAGACAAACATGTTGCCAACCATGCTTGACAGCGACGAGAACCACGAAGAGGATTGCACGTTGTTTAAACTCTGAATGTACTGGCGGCAAAAATCAATCAGCGACTGTGAGATCATTTGTCCATATCTACAATAAAATAGATAAAGGGTCATTATACCATACATTCCTTATCGCGCACACTCTGATAGTTTTCAGCGAGCAGAGCATTAACTGATTATTTACCCATTCAATGCGAGCTCGTCGGCCAAAATGGAAAGCTGCACCACATACGGATTGGTTGCCTCGTGCTTGCGATAGTTCACCAGGATGGTAAGCAGTATAACAATATCGTGGCCATGCTGAGCGCGAAACGTGGGGTCGCTTAGCAGGCGTACAAACGCATCGAACAGGCTGTGCATCATGAGGTACTCGAAGAGCACATTCTGCCCAACATCTGTGCCAGTCACCAGCACCAGCAACAGTTTAAGGCACATGAACCGGGCGTTCTCCGTGACGTCGCCAAGCAGAATTCGATTGCAGTATTGCATTAGCAGCTTCAGCCATTCATCCATAGTCTCGTGCCCAAAGATCTCGTTCAATATGTTCGAGCTGGCATCCGTATTGCACTTTCTGAATATGCCATAAAAGAGTGAGCATAATGTCTGGAGACTGTTGCACAGACGTTTGGGATGATCCTCTACAGTAGTTAAGGAGGTGTTAATAGATATCTTCATTTAAGTATTGCAGCTCTTACCCCTTGAGGTGTCCAGCATTTCGATGCATTTCTGGAAAAGCGTATTCAGATTCGGTTTAACCACTTGCAGCTGTTCGTTGTTTAGTTTGCTGATTTGGTCCTCCAGGGACTCGAAATTGGGCTGCAGCAGAAAGAACTCGTTCCAGAACTCTGGGCTATCAGCGCTGGGATCCTCTCCGCGGCAGAGCAATTCATAAATGTAAACAACCTAAATAAAAAATGAAAATATCAAAGACGTTCGATGTATCATATTCGTGCAAACCTTTTCTTTTGGACGTTTTGTGGAACCGCTGCCGCTCCGTTTGCGTGACGTCATCGTGAAAGAAACAATTTGTTAAACTCTGGAATATTCAACAATTCGTTGTGGGTGTCAGCTAGGAGTGATTGTCAGGCTATTGTTGCTACTTTTGCTGGTGGTTCGACATTAGGGCCGTCACTTAATACACGTTCATTCCAATGAATGGGATTGAAACGTGTAGGCAATGCTGATTTTGGTTAACACTTTCCAACACTGCTTGGCCAGCTGTTGTGCAAGTTCATTCCATTTTCGGAACTAGATTTCTGTTCAGGTTTTAGGCACACAGGAAAGTTTGCTTTTATACAACGCTCGATCAAACTTATAAATAGTTGTTTTATAGGGGAATATTGTAATACTCCTATGCTCGCATTAATAATTCTTAGTTAGACAGGTGCAAAAAAGTTACTCATTCGCTGAACCCATACATCAAAAGGCGAATATCTTCTTGTCGTTCTTAACAACAGAAACGACAGCAACAACTTGGACTAAAACATAAAAAATAAAAGAAGGTCAAAACATGTCCAGTCTGCCACGTCGCATCATCAAGGAGACGCAGCGCTTGATGCAGGAGCCGGTGCCCGGGATCAATGCGATTCCCGATGAAAACAATGCACGGTATTTCCATGTAGTTGTCGCCGGTCCCAACGATTCACCCTTTGAAGGCGGCGTCTTCAAATTGGAGCTTTTCTTGCCCGAGGACTATCCCATGTCGGCGCCCAAGGTGCGTTTCATTACAAAGATCTACCATCCCAATATCGATCGCCTTGGTCGCATTTGTTTGGACGTGCTAAAGGACAAATGGAGTCCGGCATTGCAAATCCGTACCATACTATTGTCCATTCAGGCGCTACTCAGCGCGCCCAATCCCGACGATCCCTTGGCCAACGATGTGGCGGAACTCTGGAAGGTGAACGAGGCCGAGGCCATACGAAATGCACGCGAATGGACGCAGAAATATGCTGTCGAAGACTGAAGCAGCGCAAGTTCTGCGTGCTCTTAAATCTCCTTGCGTGCTGGCTGCCGGTGGAAAGGGAGGCGTATCAGCAAACTTTTTTCTTTTTTTTAGGGATGGGCAGCTCATCCTTCGTCCCACAAACAACGCAAAACAAAGCAAAGCTAACCAACAACAAAACCGGTAAAAATAAGAAGAGAATTAAACATTTTTATAACACATTTTTTTGTATATTTAAATAAGTCAATGCCGAAGATATGGAGATGGCGATAACAATGAAAATATAATAATAATGCTATAATAAACGAAACATTACAAAATTCTATGTGAAACAATGTCTTATTTAAGCTCAATCAATAAATTATATGTTTAACTAATATTTCAATTTGTAATTAATTTCACCTATGGAGAGGTGGAGATAACAGTGCAGATTGCTAAATTTAAAGTATACAACACTGAAAATTCAACCTAAACAAAAGCAATGATGCCAAACAAGAAATCATTTAATATCAAATAACCTGTGTGCGTATTTACATACATACATACATATGTATGCACATACAGACGCATAAACTCATACACAAAAGGAAAAATATTTTGGTTCTAGAAATCATGAACGAACGATTAAAGCTTATTGGTACCGTTCTCGATTACAATAGTAAGCAGTTCATTGAGCTGGTTCGATATAAATTACGCAGCAATCAGTGTGTTTTTGTTCCTGCTCGTGCTGCAATTTCACAATTATTTTGAACTCTGTTGCTTTGTGGAAAGTAAATTTTTGGAATAAATATGTCCTTCATTAAGAAATCCTCGCGTCTTCTGCAATCCCAGCTGCGTCGGGTGCAGAGCGTGCCAATAGCTTTATACCATGAAAATGTAAGTTTTAATACAAATTTTTGCCGCACGAAATTCCCTTTCGTAATATGTTTTATACTATAAATACGCACATACACACACACATGCATATGCATGTATGTACATATATAATCACATTAACGATTTGTTTTCATTTTCCTTTGCACGCGGCAAGATAAAAATTACGTGCTGATAACTAAGTTTGCGCTTTTAATTACAGGTAGTTGAGCACTACGAGAACCCACGCAACGTGGGCTCATTGGACAAAAAGGATGTACGGGTTGGCACTGGACTCGTGGGAGCACCCGCCTGTGGAGATGTTATGAAACTGCAGATCAAAGTCGATGAGAATGGCAAGATCATCGATGCCAAGTTCAAGACATTTGGTTGCGGTTCGGCCATCGCCAGCAGCTCGTTGGCCACGGAGTGGGTGAAGGGCAAGTCCATCGACGAGGCGGGCAAGCTAAAGAATACAGATATTGCCAAGGAGCTGCGTCTGCCGCCTGTGAAGCTGCATTGCTCGATGCTGGCAGAGGATGCCATCAAAGCCGCCTTAGCCGACTACAAAGTCAAGCAGCAGAAGAACGAGACGAATTAAATACATATACTCAAGTTACATACAATTAGTAGATATGATAACCGATTAAGAGTTATCAATATTAGAAAAACTATATACATATATACAGTTATTTTGCATTGAGTTTTAGATTATTATTAATGTGGCTGTGTAAGTAGTTATATAAGTGCTCACTAAATTCATACTTATGTAGATCTCTTCATTTCCAGTTTGTGAGATTTGGGATTCAGGAACTGAATAAGGACTAGCTGGAACTGATCCTAATTGAACGATCTATGAATATATGTGTGTGTGTACGCTTTGGAGTGACTGGACCCCATCTGAACGGTCATGGAATATGTGTTTGGCTTAGAGGGTAGCTAATACTGATGGACGATGGCTACTTATCTAAAAATTTTTTTTTTGTGAATGGACAATATGATTGCAGTGTGGATGGAAGCCAATTAAATCTTGTAGTTATGCAAAATTCAAGCTTAATTAATAATCAATTAAATGTTTAAACGATCTGAATATAAAATGCGTTTATTGATCGTTGTTAATATACATTATTTGCTGATTTTTCCAGTTTCAATTGCAAAGGTTCGTTTATCGCGATTTCTATGATAGACGTACGCTAACTCCGCCGCCGCACTCGCCCTTTGACTTGACCTCGAATGCTGAAAATTAAAGATTTTATTTCAGTCCCATTTAAGATTAATCAATCAAGATCAACTCACGATCGTCAGCGTGCTGGCAGTTGTAGTTGGCCATGACGCAGGAGCTGCCGAAAGTTAAGAGACGCTCCTTGCTGCCGTTCTTGGCCTTGGCACAAACGGGCTCGTAATCGTCTCCGCAGGCGCGAGCACAGCTATTAACCACCTTCTTCGAGTCCTTGGCCGGGCTAGCGAGCACGAATGCCAAGAGGCACAGAGCTAATTGGCAATAAAGCAAAATACATTATTACACATACGTAATACACTTTTAATAGCATATTGTGTTTTAGACCGAGTTCCCTGAATTGAATATACATATACTTGTATAAATTGCCTATTTTTGCTAATCTCGGGAATTGGTTAGGTCAGTTTGCTCTGAACTGCCATCTACATATATATATAGGTCAATATTTATATTTACTGAGAGATTTCATTATCGCAGACAAAATGTACAAGTATTACCTGGTATACTATAGAAATACCATAGGATTGTTGAAATCGTTTTTATTTCACTGGTAAGCTTTTCAATTCTATACAAGTTCGCTGATTATTTATTAAATATATACACATACATATACACATATACTATACTTCACTCTTATCTAACATTTTACCTATACAGTAAAGTTTAGCTGGTCTGGACCTATATATGTACATACATATATATGTATGTATATACCTGCCTGAACTCTTGTAAAGAAATTTGCTGCTTTTAAATAATAGATTTTTACTTTTACGTTTGTCAACAAATTTTGATATACAAATGTACAAATTATATGTAATTACATATATGTACATACATACGTCCCGTTGTGGACATTATGCAGTAAATAGTCACTTACCCAGAATGGTAAACAGAGCGAAACGCATTTTTATATTTCCAATATTCCAAAAGTTTTAGAGCAAAAAATAAGCAAAATTTGGCACAAACCGGCTTTGAGTCGAGCTAGAATAGAACTGAATTCGAGACTGTGGGATTTATCACCTTTATATACAACAAGTTCAGCTCAGAGCGTAGCTGTTGAACAATAGCCGGTGACACACACACACACACACACACACACACATAGGCTGATAGACATGAATATATATACATACATATGTGCGATGATCGGAATCTCTCATCCCACACTTAAATTACAGTGTATTAAAAAGTAGACAAGCTTTGAAGTGCATCGTTATTTGTATGAGTAGGTAAAAATGGCAATGGACGGGGACAACGACAGTGGCCGGGTCGATGAGAACAAATGGGAATTGGATTAGGGGAATGGGCTGCGTCCGAGAGGCACGCGTTGGATGGTGTCATTTAGTTTAAGGCGGTTATGGTGGCACTTGCCCCCTCCCCAGGCTAACGATCTACTAACAGACAATGTTACAACAGAGGTGGGCAATTATCAAATTAGAGAATTTAACAAATATGGCAAAAAAGGCGATTAGTTAAAATTATATATGTATGTACATATGTACATTTAACATCTCTTATCTAAAGCAACATTAATAGAAGACATTAATTTGTGTAAATGTGCTTTGAATCTTAATACGTCAAATGCAAATTACAGATCCACATTTACAACTCTGGATCAAACCAATTTACACACATTTGCATTCTTATGTGTGCAATGAACGGGAATCTGCCCCTTTGATCTAGTTCACGTGACGTTTCTACGCACCACAAGTAAGTCGCTGCCTTTCATATTGTTGAATTTAATGGAATTGTTTATCAAAAATGCTCTGATTGTCATTAAGATCTGCTTGAATTCAGTGATGTCAGACCAGTCATTAAGCTTTATAATATCCATACGGATTAAATCATAACTGAGCCAAATTTCCTTGTTCCTCATACTAGATAATTTTTAAAATTTGTTGTTTTTAATACATATTCACGTATGTATGTAGTTCATTGACCCAAACAATCGTATATAAGCTCTGAAGTAAATATTTCAAATAAAACTGATATATTTGTAAAGTAACTATAAAATATTCGAAAAAAAACCGCATTCCATTCAAATAACTCGATTCTATTATCACAGATTCAAGGAATCAGTAAATCGAACTATCGTTACTTAATATCGATATAAAATGCGTGCTGGTATAGCGATGTTTAGTCACACCTCTAGTTTTCACAAACTCAATGCGTCATTTCTGGCATTAAACGTTTGCAATTTCACAACAGAAAAGAAAGTTTTTTTTAGCTTGATCACAAATTTATAATCCCTAGTAAACTATTTATAAAAGGTAAAGTACAAGTCAAGGATCTAACGTGAAATTGAGCACATATTAGTAAACATTTTACCTGCTTGCAATAAAACTCAAAATAATGGAGGAATATATGAAATTGGTCGCCCAATACAAATGCGATATAAACTCAAACGTTGATGAAAGCAGCTCCGAAAGCGACAGCGACTCGTACGTATCAATGGGACAAACGGAGCGCGGAGCTTCGGTTCGAGAAACAAAAGAAGTCAATGTAGAGAGCGGAAAGCGCAAGTCTGGAACGGCGCGGCTGCCAACTAGGCGACCAGATCCCAACGTATACAACAGAAATGCATTGCTCGCTCGTGAGAATCGCCGTAAGAAGAAGGCGCACATGGAGGCAGTCGAGAAGGAGTTGAATGAAACGCGAATGACAAACCGATCGTTGTTGAAAGCGCTCAAAAAACAACTGAAGCGCACTCGGAAGCTTGAAAGAGAGTGCCAATTCCTGAAGGATACATTGGGTAACTACAAAGAAAACAAAAATGTAGCCACTCAATTAAATATGGGTATTTCATCACCGAACAACCGAGCCGCCTCGCCGGAGGGCTCCCTGATATCTGCGTATTCGAGCAGCAGCAGCTACGAGCCGCCCATGGAGACAGACTCTTACGCAGGCTTCCTGAACGTCGACAATGGTAGTGTAGCCGCCGAGCAATTTGTAAACGAGACACCATCAAGTTCATGGAATGATTTTATTGACGATTTATTAACAGATTATCAGCCCACGCCAGCCTACGAAGATGAGAGCTCCACCCGATTTGTGGAGCAGAGCAGCTTTGACCTGCAGCAGAGCCAGCCACTGGCCATCATTGACGAACACAGCTATTTCAATAAGTTTACGGAAGTGGGCCTTTACACCCCGGACTGTGAGTGGAGTCCCAGTCGCACTCCGCCCACGCAGCTGCTGCAAGACGACGAGTTCTTGTTTAGCAGCGCAGACACAGACATCGAATGTATTGCAAGTCTATAAGTTATAGTTTAATGTGTTTTTTTTTTATTAACTATTCTAAGAAGTTTTAACCATAATTAGATTAAGGTATTCGAGCGCGATCTTTTTGTGAATCGATATAATTCTTTCCACATTGACAATCTTAAAACTTTATTAGCATAGCCCGTGGAGATTATGATAGAACGACAGCCCACTGCAGCAGCCCTTTGGCTTCGACGTTTCAAATTTGTTTCACATTTTCAGGCGAGTGTGGAGGCGAGTTGGATAATTCATCCAGCACGCAAATGATTCATTTGAAGGTGGGTTTCTTCGTAGGATCTGCAAAAAGCAAAAGTTCCAAATGAGACTATGATCATCTTTTTGTGCCACTTTTTCAGTTGCGGCCAGAATTTAGGACGAAACTCGAAATCTAACGGATTTCCACAAAATATTTTCCTTCATGGCAGAGCCCTAACGGAAGGAGAAGAGTTGCAGACGTCAAGTGTATTAAATACAAACAGGCGTTGTTTTCTATTTATTGTTTTTATCGAATTTCAAAAGTGACAAAATTATACTAATTTATTTGGATTCTGAAATGTTTCAGATGTTTGTTATCACACAGTCAATGTGAGATTTCATTGATTTTAGTGGACAGTGAGGCTTGGAACACCGGTACGTACTTCTATCATAACTCCTTAAAGGCATATGTTTTGTATGTATACCTTCAATGATTATTATTTGTTGATTTTGGAAAGAATTATCGATACGATTTCATCATTATTATGCATTTGTTATTGAGCCCAAATAAAGCTATGACTACACAATATTTGTGATTAAGAAATTTGTTGTTTTCATTGCGTAATGAAATAAAAGATTCGTTTTAGGTATGCGGATTTATATACAGACTATATTTGTGAACACACATTGTTTTATAAACGAAATTCGGGACACATTTAAGCTTTTAGCAACTTGGCATGATATTCAATATGCTCGGCCACAAATGTAGCTATATAAAAGTAGCTGTGGTCGTATCCCTCTCGTTGCTTGAATATGGTCTGGATGTGGTCGTTGGGGGCAGCTGCTGCTAGCAATTTTTCTGGCAGCAGTTGCTGGCCAGCGAGAAAGTTGTCGGCTGATCCCTGATCTATGAACAGCTCCTGAGGTGTGCTGGCGTACTTGGAGACCAAGCTGGTAGCATCCCACTGTGCCCAGTCATCCCGGTTGGCGCCCAAGTATCCAGTGAAGGCCTTTTGGCCCCATGGACATTCCGAGGGGTTGGCAATTGGTGCAAATGCAGACACCGATTGATACAAGCCGGGATTCTTAAGAGCGCAAATTAAGGCGCCGTGGCCACCCATGCTATGACCGAAAATTCCTTTTTTGCCAGGCAAAACCGAGAAATTGGCATTGACCAATTCGGGGAGCTCCTGCGTGACGTAGCTATACATCTTGTAGTGCTTGGACCATGGGGCTTCAGTGGCATCCACATAGAAGCCGGCACCACTGCCGAAATCGTAGGCATCGTCCTGGCCGGGCAGCTCCACTCCACGTGGAGAGGTATCGGGATTTACCACAATGAGGCCTTCTTTGGCTGCCGTTCGTTGGAAGCCGCTCTTCTGCACGAAGTTCTCGTGAGTACACGTCAAACCGCTCAAAAAGTATAGCACTGGACATTCGGTCTTATCTTCAATTGCCGCTGGGGGCAGGAAGACACCAAAGGTCATGTCACATTCCAGAACGTTGGAGTGATGTTTGTAGACACGTTGCTCGCCTTCGAAGCATTTTGTGGCCGACACAAGTTCCAGTTTCATCTTCTGCAATCAAACAACTATAGTAAATTGACAATATGTTAAACAAAATAATTACTTTTGTAGATTGATTCGAAAAAACAAGTTTGTTCCTAGTACGAATAAGAAATGAACTAACAATGATTTTCTTTTCTACACCGGTACGAGGGATGCATACTGGTTCCAGGGTGGTTCCATATTATATTTTGCAGCCCTCAAATTATCTTTGGCTGTGTTGTGAAATGTCATAATGTGCAACACAAAAATATAGCAAAGCATTAAACGTAAATAAGCCGGTAGCAATTGGAGTACTTACTGTAAATAGTTGCTATTAACTGTAATATAATGTCTGAAGAGGCGCCCAGTACGTCTAGTTTTGGCTTTAAGAAGCGGAATGTTAACAGAAGCGCCGGCATGCGGCGAAAGAAAGTCAGCAGCAGCAGCAGTGATTCAGGTGAGTGCGAAATTGGCGCAAATATAAATGAGAAATAAATTTCTAAAGAGCAGATAATTCATTCACAGCTAAAAATAGCGACGAGGAGTCACATAGTAAAACCAGCGCTTTACTTCGTGCCGAAAATCGACGAAAACGTACGAATCCCAACTTTCAGAGCACCAAAACTGCGAAACGAAGAGCGGAAACGGGCGTCGCAGCTGGAAATGTCTCAGACAGCGATTCAGACTCTGCTGGCGATGCCAATGGAGTGCTCGTTGCATATAAATCGAAACGCGAAGGCATACCCAGCGGCCCGCAAGATCAGGGCGCAACCTCCATAAATGAAGTGGATACCGAACTGGATCGCGATGCCCAGGCAATCCATGCGCGCTCGGTCAAAATCAACGAAGAACTTGAAGGAAAGGCAGACGACAAGATCTACCGTGGTCTCAATAATTATGCGCAGTACTATAAGAAGAAGGACACGGCAGCTGGCAACGCCAGTTCAGGCATGGTACGAAGTGGACCTATACGGGCGCCGGCTCATTTGCGTGCCACTGTCCGTTGGGACTATCAGCCAGACATTTGCAAGGATTACAAGGAGACGGGCTACTGTGGATTTGGCGACAGTTGCAAGTTCTTGCATGATCGCAGCGACTACAAAGCAGGCTGGCAACTGGAAATGGATCACGAGGCGCAGCGCAAGGGAGAATGCGATTCGGATGGGGATGATACCAAATACGAGATCCACTCAGATGAGGAGTCTTTACCATTCAGATGTTACATATGCAGGGGGAGTTTTGTCAATCCTGTAGTTACCAAGTAGGTGTTTATATATGCGCTTATAATATACGTATTAATCTATTCCTATTCCAGGTGTAAGCATTACTTCTGTGAGAAGTGTGCTCTAGCTCAGTACAAAAAATCGCAGCGCTGCATCATTTGCTCACAGCAAACCAATGGCATATTTAATCCTGCTAAGGAGCTTATAGCTCGTCTCAAAACAGAACCCATGGAAGATTTAGATGGTGATGAAGACAATGAAAACAATCATCATGACAATAGCAAAGAGCAAGAGCCGGCTATATCCTCGAATAGTGATAGCGATTAATCAGGTTGTTTTAAAGAGTTTATAAAGAAATGGATTAGAATTGTGTAGAATAGGAGATAATTAATTATAATAAAAGTTTTTATATTTTGAAAATGATGGAAGTAATTGTCACTTTTAGTTTTCTGCTTTTGTTCTTTTATTTTAGATTTTCCGTTTTCTTCACATTTATTTTTCACCGTCTCTCTCTTCCAGTTATTCTGCCCTTTTTCATTCACCCTTCACTCACATAAGCATCACTGGCTGCAGCCGCAATAAAGTTGTTTTTTACGAGTACCTGATTCTCAGTTGGATGCTACTCCATCTTTAATGCAGAGTGGAAAACATTCGTTCATTATTCAATTTGCAAAAGTTTTGGCACTACTGCTTGTTGGAATCATTAGTCTGCTGGGAATAGATCCTGCTGGGGCTGATTGCATATTTGGCTGTTACCCGACCTCAAGAGAATGAAAAGAGAGAGAGAGAGAGAGAGAGAGAGAGAGGCAAAAGCAACTTGTGCTCGAAAAGAATGCCTTTGCCATTAAGGACAGCAATCAGAAAGCTTTGTAAACTTGTTTGCCTTTCATTGTTCAACGCATAAGACCAAAATATTGCCAATATTCGTTGCGTGGCGAGCAGAGACTAAGCCGCAAATTCTGCCTGCTCGACGCACACAGCATACGAGAGGGCATAAGTCTCAATAACAAAGCTGGGCAAAGGAAAATCTATACTAGCTGCAAGCCAGCTCGATGCACACGCACACAAATCACTTTGAGCTGCCCCAAACGTCAAACCGACGATAGTTCGACGAATTTGCAAACAAAGTTTGTGGAATAGATGCATCGTGCGAATAGCTAATTGCCAAGTCTTGTGGAAGCTGAGGGAGTGAGATGAACTGCGAACGGAAAATAATTAAAAGATCATATATGTAATTGACGGGCATCCGGAGATAGATAATCTAGAATAAGTTTTTTGTAAAGAGTATTATTTTCCATCAACATATTCATTTACGGAACGAACGGCTATTAACCATGATATAGAAGTTCCAACGCTCTCGTAATTGACGCAATTTAAAATCGTCGCACTTTAGCTGTAGATGAGACACAAATAAAAAAAAAAGTACGCCACAGCATCCACAAGTCACGTACTCTCAGTTCTAGTCAATCTATTGGCTCTAATTGAATGACAAAGTCGTGCATGACAAACGAAAGTAAATTGAACGGGCAGAAGATCTCTGTCTCTGAGCGCTGACAGCTCTCATGTAATTGGCGACAAATCAGTTTTAATTATTTCAATAAACTCGCATACGTGTTGACTGACATTTAATATTGGTAATATTTAGTGGGATGCCGTTAGAGGTCTTGCACACGTACTCAACTGCAAAGTCAACAACAAGAGTAGAAGCCATTTTAATAATCGCACTTCAAAATGCTCTTCAATTAGCAAGTGGAATGTGTAGTGAATGTCCTTTCTCTTTCTCTTTCTCTTTCTCTTCTTACCACACACTTGGCCAATTGTTAGGTAATCAAGCATTAATACGTTTGACGCGTTCTCGTCATTTCGTTTAACAATGGCATTAAAATTTAACAAAGGCATCAACTCTATTCGAAACTCAGTCCTGTGTTATAGTTAAACTAATCACTTCATACAATTTCTGAAAACACAGAACATATACATGCAAATACTATTTATATGTATACATTTCTGAAAACATAGAATATATACTATATACATACATATATAAATACTATTTATATATATGTATATTCCTCTTAATAAATTTATTATCAGGATATATTCGTCGGCCAGAAATTGATTTATATTTACTAAAATTTAGATTTGACTACTTATCTATCTATATATTAAAATAGTAAATAACTAATACAATATATAAACACTGTTCAGTTTATATATATATACATATATATATATTACAGAACACATTTCAAGACTAACTGATGCTACGTAAATGTGTTCACGTTGCGTATACGACGCATGGACCGTACATTCCAAATAGTATTTGTGTTTGTTCTTTTATTTATTGGCTTCTAATGTCACTGGCTTTTATCCCCTGGCCAATGTCCGATGGCTCAGCAGCTCACCAGCTCAGCAGCTCAACTTGTCGTTTATTCTGTCAATTATCATTAATTTCGGAATGGTCCTGTCTTCGCCAAGGCTATCGCACCTTTTGTACGCCTCCCCGCTACGTGGCTACGTGGCACGTACGCCGCAGTTAAAATGTCTCCAGCCATATAAATTGTTATTGCTTGAGCGTATAATTTGACTGTCGGTTTGGCCAATGCCTTAAAGAGCCAATGCCAACGCATGGCATATTTGTTGATAGTTTGCGGGGCGTGGCTAGTTATTCACACAGATCTTGTTGATTTATATTCATTGTGTTTTAATGGCGGCTTCCGTGTCATTAGCCAAATAGACAACTAAGATGTCTCCAAAGAGAACAACTAAATATATTTCTCCAATTTGTATAAAGATACCAAATTTGTTTTTGTATAAAATAATTAAAAATATATCTTGCAATAATACAAAATGAATAAGAAAATTAAAAATAATCTTATAATAATATTACTAGAACAATGAAATAATAACGAAATATGAAATAATAATAAAAAATAAAAATAAAATAAAAATAATTGTTTAGCAAAAAAATATATAAATTTATTTTAATTTAAAAATATAATTATTTGATTAATATTTCTGTTTAGTAACATTATAAATGTATCATCAATGCAGAAAAACATATATAAAAAAATAAAAAATAGTTAACGAAGGATGTAATTACATTATTATTATTATTATTATTATTTTTTTTTTATAAATAAATTTTTTATGATGTAACAAACATACATGGAAAACGCAATTGCCATGTATCTTTTTAGATTATGAAAAGATAATCTAAAATATTTTCGGGGTTAGTTTAATTTAAATCAGAATTGACCATAGCACAAGCCTTTGTGGAAGTCTGATTCTTGGTTACTAAATATTTGATTTGTGCAATTATTTCTCTTCTTTCAACCATTTCGAATTGCGAATGTGTACGTGCAATAAAAAACATGCATCTAGTTTGGCAGCAAACATAATGCCACAACTGATCCAAGTAGAAGTGAGTGGGTCGATAAAGAACAGTCACAAAGCCGAGCTGACAAAAGTTTGGCCACATAATCATAAAGTGCACGAAAAGTTTGTGAGAAATAAGCTAAAAAAAAAAAAGAAAGAGAAAGAGCGAACAAGAGAAAGGCAAATCGAAAATGAGAACAGCGAAGAATGGAAATCGACAAACATCAATAACAAAATTGGCGTAAACGCAATAGTATTTTTTGTTGTTGTTGTTGTTTCTTTTTTCTTTTCCTTTTCTTTTTGAGTATTTTCTTTGCAGTTTTCTCCGTCCACTTGCAGCTGTATTTGCATTGCGGCTAACCAGAGACAAGAATTTTTGCGGTTTGTTTTGAAGAAAACTTGGAAAAGTTTCTCTGCTCGACGTTGGCTTTGTTACAGCTGTAAGTGAAGCGATTCATCCTTTTCTGCTTCCACTTCCACTTCGACTTCTTCTACTTCATCTTAATGTTGTTGGCTTTGTGAGTGTTGCAAGTGCAGCGAGTTCTGCTTTGACTGCACTTCCGGCACATCCTGCTCTTCCTCTTGGCCGCACGCCAAAATAATGGTCGGAGTGCAAGTGTCAGAGATTCTGGGCAACCTTTTGGCTCAGCAATGCGAATGTTGTTATAAATGAAGAGCTCCGCCAGTGGCTCTGTGAGTTGGGCTATTGGGAACTCTTATCAAGCAAATTGTAAAAACGCAACTTTTCGCATAACTTTTGCCATCGCTCGGCAGCACTGAGCTCTCTTTTATCGCGCTCCCTGGAGCTGATGGATCAATTTTATATGTATTTGCCCCGAGGGCAATTTTGCTCTCTGCTCGTTTGTCACGCCCCTCAATTTTTTTTATTTGTTTCTTTTTTATATACATACATATACGTATGTATTTTTTGCTCTCTGTATTTTAGTTTTAATTGCCATACGCACTCATATAAATAGTGTGTGCGTGTGTGCATGTGTAGCATACAATAAAGCTTGTGTGGATAATTGTTTGGCACTATTAAGTATAAGATTAATGTTTTTTGATTGTGGCGGATTAATTTGTTGCATTTTGTGAGCGCAGTTGGCCATGCGGGTTCATTTATAAAATAATTATACAATTATGTGCTCAAAGCCAGCCAATAAATTGCAATTTAATTGGTATGCCGCTTATGACGGAGCACTTTAAATTGTTCAACGAGAACAATGTGCTTCAATTTACACTATTTGTGTATGTATGTAGTGCAGGTGTAGATGGTGTTTTATTTAAACTGTATTATCTGTATCTGTGTCTGTATCTGTATCTGTATCTGTGTCTGTATCTGTATCTGTATCTGTATCTGTATCTGTATCTGTATCTGTATCTGTATCTGTATCTGTATCTGTATCTGTATCTGTATCTGTATCTGTATCTGTATCTGTATCTATATCTGTATCTGTATGTATCTGTATCTGTATCTGTATCTGTATCTGTATCTGTATCTGTATCTGTATCTGTATCTGTATCTGTATCTGTATCTGTATCTGTATCTGTATCTGTATCTGTATCTGTATCTGTATCTGTATCTGTATCTGTATCTGTATCTGTATCTGTATCTGTATCTGTATCTGTATCTGTATCTTATCTGTATCTTATCTGTATCTGTATCTGTATCTGTATCTGTATCTGTATCTGTATCTGTATCTGTATCTGTATCTGTATCTGTATCTGTATCTGTATCTGTATCTGTATCTGTATCTGTATCTGTATCTGTATCTGTATCTGTATCTGTATCTGTATCTGTATCTGTATCTGTATCTGTATCTGTATCTGTATCTGTATCTGTATCTGTATCTGTATCTGTATCTGTATCTGTATCTGTATCTGTATCTGTATCTGTATCTGTATCTGTATCTGTATCTGTATCTGTATCTGATCTGTATCTGTATCTGTATCTGTATCTGTATCTGTATCTGTATCTGTATCTGTATCTGTATCTGTATCTGTATCTGTATCTGTATCTGTATCTGTATCTGTATCTGTATCTGTATCTGTATCTTATCTGTATCTGTATCTGTATCTGTATCTGTATCTGTATCTGTATCTGTATCTGTATCTGTATCTGTATCTGTATCTGTATCTGTATCTGTATCTGTATCTGTATCTGTATCTGTATCTGTATCTGTATCTGTATCTGTATCTGTATCTGTATCTGTATCTGTATCTGTATCTGTATCTGTATCTGTATCTACAAGACTCTGCATGACAAAAGCTGAATGCTACAAGACTCTATGTAAGGTACATAAATGTCAAAGACTGAATAATATGAGTTCATTGTTCATGAAATAGAAAACATATTCATGATTCACTGATATATAAATGCTGTTAGATTAGATCTTCTAGCGAATTTATGGCAGAAGCTAAATACTCAGAGACTGCATGACAGAAGCTGAATTATATTACACTCGATGGATGGTACATCTACAACTTGTAGATGTTACAACTTGTGGAAATATACCGATAGCGATACGGTTGCCTTAAATTGCCCTAACTTACTATTTAATTAAACAGGTGAGTAATTCATTTAAGGCAAGCTTAGACTCAAATATTAGACTCTAGTAATACTAACAACATAAACATAAATTGTTTCACTTTTAGTTAAATGGCATCCATTACAAGCCAAGCGAAACCAACATAATGTATGCAAATATCTCTCAGAGCACGCTCAGAAATGAGGCTGTGGATGGCTGCGACAGAGTAACCTGAACGGGGAGACATAAACGACTTCCGGTCAAGCAAACAAATGGGCAACAACAGCATCTACATTCAGAGACGAAATGTGAGGGAACAAAAGGCCCGCAGTGAATGCAATAAACAGGCAACAAAAACAAAGTAGGCGTGTTGCTTTTCATTGCTTCGCAAATGGCTGTCCATTTATTTGTGAGCCTGGGGAGAGATGAGCAGCGGCCTGAGAGATGGGTCTAGAAGTTTCAATAAGGAAATATATGCAAATAAAATAAATGAAAAGTGTGGAAAATTTTATTTTAATAAGCTTGAAAGTGGGTGTGTTTACACATGCAACTTCTTGTAAGTGTGTGTGTGAGCGGGTGTGCATGTGTGAGCGGGTGTGCATGTGTGCGCTGAGTCCATTGTAGTTGTTAGACAACAACAAGCTAGCATTGCTATTTGCCCCACTTGGTCGCACTAAGCTGGAAATACTTTCATTATAAACTTTACGACAGGTTTCGCAAAGGAACGGAAGTGCGCCATTAACTGGCAAGTCAAGCTTATTAGCTGCAATAAAAAATAATAAGCTGCAAAGTTATGTTGCAATTGTGGCATGCCACTCGCACTCCTCTCGGCTGTGTGGACGCTATCCCATTGCCATTCGAGGCGAATCACGAGCCCCGGGCACAACAGCACCACAGAAATGCCAGTCAGTCAGGCTCACTTTCTTCCTTTCCCTATCCCTCTCTCTATCTCTCTCTTTCACTCTCCCTCGGTCTGTGTGTCGGCTTGTCTATGTGTACAAAATCTAAACTTAAAACTCAACTTTTAGCTAAGAACTTTTTCTGCTGCCTCGCCACGTCTCACAATGTTTCATGTATGTGTGTGTGTGCGTAAGTGTATGTCTGCTTGTGGCTGTGTGCACATGATGACATCCAAGAACGCTCAGAGCAAAGTCACTTTCATATACGTCGAGTAATACTAGTTAATTTTATTTTAAAAATTGTGCCACAATATGTTCGCAGACGCTGAAGTGACCAACATTTTAGCTGCGGTTTAGCAAGGCGACGCTCGCAACAAAAGATCCAGTTGTTCGATGACACGGAGACTCTGACAAATTCAGAATATATATAAGTAGTTACTATCGAGGCTGGCTATTTATGACCGTTCATCATTCTGCATTATCACGCAAGCTACTTACAGTACAGGAGGATAGAAATGGGTGAGTTTAATGCGGCTAAATATAATTTTTAAATATTTTTATTAAATATATATTTAAAAATTTTTTAAATTTGTTATAATAACTATACTATTTTTTATTTCATATAATATATAGTAATATTAAGTAATTAAAATATATTGCATGTAGGTATATTTTACTGACAAACAAGCTAAGAAGGTCTTAGCTTACGAATTGATGAAGAGTCGCATTTAAATTAACACAATTGCAAACCATATGATAACTAGCTCTATCATTAACGTAAGTTTTATGCAAATGCATAGCTAATCTATTCGCAATTCTCCAACGTATTGAGCATCGATTATCTAAATATTTTCCATTTTCCCTTGACCATGCACGTTTTTGCTCTTATTTTTCACACCATAAATGTGACGCAGGTGCATATTTAATCAAAGCGGATTGTATCGCATTATACTTCTAAATTAGGATTCATTTTGATTTCGAATATGCGCAAACTTTAAGCCAAGCTAATCAAAACTTGCGCAAAGAATCATTGAAATACATTAAGAGAGGAAATTTAAGCAGCTGCTGGTCGATGGTCCAAGGATAACAAACAAAGGCATGAACCGACAGCAGACAGGTGAGCAGGACAATGTACATAAATAATTTCAATAATGTGCTGCTAATACCAACAGCAACAGCAGCAGCAATATCAACAACAGCAACAGCAGCAACATCGTCAGCCGCAGCAATAACAGTTACTGCCAGCACATTGCCGATAAGCCCTGGTGGCGCGCTGCGGTCAAAACATTTGCTTGGGGGCGAATCTTTCAATCATGGCCAGGACTGGGCCAAGTTGCCATTAGGTTTACGAGCCTTATGCGAGTTAATGGCCGAGTCGCGGTTTAAAAGAGGAAAAGTACAAAACTTTTATTTGGCTGGTTTGGAGCGTGGAGCGTCATCAGGTGGCATCAACAGGTGATGCGCCGTCCCGTTCGCTGGGGGTATAAAGCAGCCCCAATGCGCATTTTGATGTAATTTCTGAATTATGTTTTGTTGTTTACAGTTCAGCACGAGAGCCATCTCGGAATTAAGCAGGTCAGCAATCTGACCCACCTTTAAGTAACTCAAGTTGCAAACTTTATTCTTGTCAAGTTTTGCTGAACATATTCTCTGTTGAATTATTTCTTTGCTGTGCCACGAAGTCACTGAAGTTGCTTTAATTGAAGATAAATATAAATTGATATCTTTCACTTTTCTAAACAGTCTCAAAGTTGCTTTTGAAGTTACCCAAATTTTTCTCAATTGAATTAAATTACTTTGTATAAGAGGATTGCAGGAGGAGGTTGTAAGTGCTCGTTAGAGGTGTTTTGTGTCACAAACACTTAAATCTTTAATGGAGCAAAGTTTCTGCGGCTGGCCAAAATCAACTTCATATTTGCTCGGGTATGTTACTCTCTCTCTCCCACGCTCCACGCTGACGTCGGGCGAGCAAGTGAGATGGTCTACAGCATCGACATCTTATTAGATCTCATAGCATATATGTTGTTATTCTCAATGCAAGCGGACGTCAAGCGGGCAAGCGCGATGGCCTTTTTGTTCTTAATGTTCACTCTCCCTCTTTGCTCTTTGCCTCAAATTCAGATCAGCAGGAGTCTGATTTTTCTCAGAGACAATTAGGAGAGTCTGAAAATATAGCTGCCTGCTGAGCTATATAAGATTAAAATTTGAAGCAATTTAATCTCTTCTGATCTACTACATTTGCATATGAATCTGTGCCTGGGACATTGATATGTTGATTTAACTTGCATAATATATGCTTGATTCTGTTTTCCCCCAATGTCAATTTATGTAACAGGCAAAACTGATACATGCATTGACATACAACACGTCCGTGTTTTTCGGTTTCTCCGCTTCATCAATAGATTATTTTCTACTAATATTTAAAATAAATAAAATAGTTTTACCTGGCAGCGTTAAAATAGTTTTACCTGGCAGCGAGAGCACATATGTACATATATATTTTATCGAGAATACAAAATATTTTTAGAAATTTATTTATTTCCAATTTTTGTTTACTTATAGTGGAGAATCCATACAGAGAATTTTTACTTTTAATTGAGTTAAAGTCAAACCTCTTTATGTGGAATAGGGATTTATTCATAATCGAATTTGTCTTCCAATTATTTTAGCCAAATAATACAACAGCTATTCATATTTTACAAGTGGATTTAAAAAAGCCTTAGGCAGACGGTGTTGATATGTTTCAGTAAAGTAAGCAATGGAAAATACATACACACATATACCTTCATCATCATTATCATGGAAGTTTTTAGTCATCTTTTGTACCAATTAAAATTTTAAAGAGAAATTTACCTCGTTTATTTATCAAGTTCATTTGCTTGTACCGAAAATACTTATCAAAGGAAGTAAAAATTATTGTTGAAGAGTTGAAAGAAAACAAGAAATCTGATAGAGTAACGCCGGAAAGGTTTGGTTTTCCTTTGCCGGCGAGGTGGTTATAATTTTCAACTGTGGTTTTAATGCGGAATGTGCATTTTACGACTTTTTAAGTGTCGGGACAAAGAAAAGTTTTGCGCCAAGTCGCTGGAGCCGCCATTCTACCAACTGCGAGCCGGCAACTGGCAACAGCAGCAGCTGCTGCTGCTTCGTTTTGTTATTGTTGTTTTTGCTGTTGTTGTTGTTGTTGTTGCTGTTGCTGCTGTTGTGCTGCTCCGGGCGCACCTATAGCCAAGGAAGTCAGGGCATACGACGACGGCAACCTTATTTTCGTTAAAAAAAATAAACTTTACTTTTGCCATATTTTGCGGAAAAGGCGAACGCAAACTTAATTTTATTCTTAAAGAAATCAAATACACACACACTTAAGCAGTCACACACACATTTACGCTCACACTCGCGCAGCTGGAAACTCTCACACATGGCGCATACGTATCTACACGAGGCATTTCCGTTTCTGTCTCGTGCCGCTCTACAACTTTCTCTCCCTCTCTTCCTCTCACCCTCTCTCTCCCACTTTTTCGCTGCGCGCAGTGCGTTAAGTTATCGTCTTTATTGTTTGTCACATACATGACCTCACAATTGTGTTCCGCTCCTTGGCATCGCCCATTGTGTTGCCGTAGCCAGTGCGCTATAGCTCAGGTCGGCGGAAACGGAAATGGCATAAGTTGTCGTCGCCTAGAAGTTCACACGAAAGCCCCGTTCAATGAACAATAAAATGCCGCAGCTAAGCGTATTATTGCGACTACGAATGCAACTGCAACTGCAGTGGCCACAGCGCTCGTGGAGACAGTGCCCACAATAAAAACCCATAAAGCAAACACAGCTCTAAAGGAAGTTTGAAAAGCAGAACTTGGGTACAACCCCATCTGGATTTTGAAATCTATAAATCTAGAAAATTATAAATATGTGACATTTATAGAATATTTCAATTACGAATTACAATCAGGCTAATCCAATTTATTTCACATGATTGTCATGCGGTAAATGCTTCAGCACAACATGGCGTATGTGCGATTTTTGTGATGTTAGCAGGTGCCTGAGCAGCTTAGCTGAGATATTGGCAGGCGAGCGTGTCACCAGTCCAAGTTGAATGGCAAAATTGAAACTGTAAAGTTTCTGCTGCCACGCCCACTCAGCTACACGCTTCTCTGCCTCTGTGCATTCAAAGTTATTGTGAGGCTGTCGGAAAGTTTTTCTGCCATCACCTTGGGCATGGTCCGGTAGCAGAATGCCGCGAAGCCACTGCAGCAAGCCAAAATCCAATAAAGGCCTTTGGAGCTTGGAGTTGCCGCAGATTTACGAACATATACGCCCGCACACATGCACACATACACACTTACACACATCCACACACACTCGCACGCACGCACACATATTGAATTGCTTTCAAATACTAATCTACGCGCCATAATTGAAAAACTAACGCTTTGAGTAACGAGTTTTTCGTGCTTTTACTGCAAGTGTTCCTCTTTTTCGATACGTCTTTAGTAGTGTGTGTGCGTGTGTGTATGTCTCTCCCTGTGTGTGTATGTGTGTGCGTGCTATACTTTCTCTTTCACACGCAGCTGCTGGGCATTTTGTGCTCCGATTTCACTTTGGCCCCTTTCATGCCATAAAGCAGCTACAAGCATTTTTTCCTCAACAAACACGCGCTCATATTTTTGCTGACTTTTCTGCGAATCGCATAGAGAGGCGACTGAGCACGCTACACTAGTGCCGCTCAGGTATATCAGAAACTATTTAAAGCATAAAAGAAATGAGTAAATATATAATTAATTTTAGAAATTTTTCCTGCCTATTTCGAGTTAAGGCAAAATGAAAATTTTGTAACTTTTTTTTACTTTAAGAATTTGTCTCAATTCTTTGTAGATCACACGTATCTCGACCATGCCGATGCCATGGACAACCTAACCGAATGCACACTTTTCAGCGCAAGCAAAAAACAAATAAAAAATCTGCATGAAATTGAAAAAATATGATGACACCTTCATTGCAAGTGAAACAATAACAATGGCAGTTTGAAAGCAAAGTCCGAACTGAATTGGACAGTAGCTGTGAATTTGAGTGGGTCGACGCCAAGCGACATCGCACTGAGCGTGGACATGAACGTAGGCGTGGGTGGGGATGTGGCCATAAAAGTGTTTGTTTTTGTGAGCTCGCTGACTTTAACAATTTAGCTGGGGCAGTTTTTGGCCAGATTTCTCATGGCGAACGCATAAAAACGATAATTTCGAATTTCGTTTAAAAAAAAGCCACGTCTTTTGCGTGAAACGCAGTCAGAGTTTTTATACCCATACCCTTAAATCAGAGTGGCTATATTAGCTGTATTAGCTGCCTTAAAAACCTAATTTTCGTACTAAATCGTAAGATAATCATAAAAAAGGCAATTCAAATGAATTCAAAAGTACACTTGCAAATATTTGGGTAATTATATTTAAAATATGTTTAAGCTAATATTTGACATATGTACATACTATATATTTATTTGTATATATTAATTATGTTATATAGATATAGAAAAAATAATATTTTGAATTTACTTCTTTTCTTGAGGATAAATACACATAGTTACAAAAATAAAAGAAAGATAAAATTAACAATAATCATTTTAGTCATAAATAAAAAGGTATATTTTTAGTTATTCTAAGTATGGCTAAAATACATAATATGTGTGCGTTTGTTTTGTTTTTTTTTTGTCCAAAATAATAGCTTAATGCAGAATGCTGGCTGCAGGCATAAACATACATACACACACGCACACACACACATATTGGTTAAGAGATTTTTGCTTTTTCGTCACGATCTAAGCCGTGGTTTTTGTTGGTTGGTTGCATTGTGTGCATGTGGGCATGTGTATTGGAATTCTTGGCATTTCGGAGCGGATTTATATTTTTTCGTTGCGTCCAACTCGCATCGTGACGCTGAACAGAAGCGAATTTTCTGCGAGTGTAGCGTGTGCTCATAGCTCAAATTACCTGCCCAAGTGGCGAGCATTATATTAAATACCTTTTGTCTGTGGCCATTAAATGAAACGACTGAGTCGAGCGACCGAAAGGGGCAAAGGAAACCCAGCATGGGCCATTTTTGGGGCGGCTGCCGGTAAAAGGACAACAGGACACCGGGACACCAGGACGAGAGCGGCGGCGCCTTCGTTCGGCTCGAAACAAAATGGCGTCACTGAAATTCAATCAATTCGCACGTGACATGATTATTTTATGCTTTTTTATTTATTTATTGTGCATGTATTTTATTATTTTGTTTTTACTTCGTCTCCCTCCCGCCCTTTAAAAGTCTTACGGCGCAGCGGCCTGCCTGTACGAAATTCGTGATCAAACTGAGAGTTTTACGCAGTCTGAGATAACCCGAAAAAAAAATTAATTGAATCGTTCTGACTATATAACATAGTCGACATCTTTAATGAGCTGCAATGCGATTCTTAAGGAAAGTTACTAAAAATTGGCTAAATGAGTGAAACTAACATTGTAAACTCTTCTATATTTTCCTAATGATTCTAGCAATTTACTGACTTTAGTTGCAGTACAATATTCTGACTTAATTCATATTCCGATAATAATTATACAAAATATGTGAATAATACAGTATCCGTAATGATACAATATTTTACAATATAACAAATGAAAATATTTAAACTGATTTTAATATTGATTTTCGTAGTAATATATTTTAAGCAACAGATCATTCTCTTACATTCACTTCCACTCTTTAAAATCCAATAGATACTTTAAAGAGCAAACCTTTTTTTTATCGACTGAACTTCGATAACTTAATTTGCCCAGCATCGCTTTGGGAGAATCAGAAATCTGTTCTCGAATGCCCAAAATTTATGTCTGCCGCTTGACATACGCCAACCCAAACAATATGCCCTTCAAAATTTCGGGTGTGGCATTACGAAGAAAAAAAAAAAATAAATAAAAACAACAAACAATAAGGACAGCGAAAGGACCGACTACAGAGCATCAGGGCATTGAAAACTTGTTAGTTACACTTAACGAGCCAAAAACCGTATTTAAGTCAAATGGGCACAGAGTCCGGGCAGAGCCCGTGGTCGGGCCGGAAGGCCAGAGATGCCGCTTGTGGACGTTGGTGTCAAAGTAAATACAATCAATTTGATTGCGTTGCCTTTTTGGGCCTGACCCAACAGCAAACGGCCATCGGCCAACGGCCAACGGCCCATAGATTGATAATTTCATTCAATCGCTGTTGTCATTAAAATTGGCTATCGGGGCATTTGGGCCCCTTATGTGGGCGGCCGCCACAAAATGTCTATTTGCACTAATGCGAACGAACAGGCACGTCGCCAATCCCTCACGGATAACCAATCAATATACATATGCCAAGACGTCGAAGCCGTCGAGTCGAAGCTTCACTTTACTTTGATTCTTCTTTTGTTTACTTCGCACAGGAATAAATTTTGCTCTGTCTGACGGACATTAACAAAATTAGCAAACAAATTGTTTGCAAAAAAAATTATATTTCGTCACGTTTGCCACTGGCATAAAACTAAATTCACAGCTCAGCATTTGTTATTTAAAAGATTTTAGCCAAACTTGAGGATAGCTTGAAAAAGGCCTAGTACTACGAATTACTTCACAGAGTTATGGTTGAGACTTAGGGCAAGAATAACTTTAAGTAGCCTTTGCTTTAAGATAGTCAAGTTTGATTAAAATAGAATGTATGAAACTTGTAACTCTAGTAAATTTATAAATATACATATATATATTTGCTTTGTTTTTCCCTATCTGAAATTAGTTTCTAAATCACAAAACGATTTAAAGAAAACTGTGGTCCAGAGTATTAAATATTCACTTGGTTCTTTTCTTTTTTTTTTATGAACGAAGAATCCTCAAGTTGGGAATAGGAGATATTAGGCCTTATGATAGAACACAAACTCAGCATCTAAACATCACAGAGCTACAGATTCTACCGAATTCAAATCAATTAATACGAATTACCAAAAAAAAAAAAAATAAAATAAATAAATAACAACTTTACATTTGTCCAGCATTGTGATTTTTGTTAAAAATATATATTAAACAATTTATGATACATTAAAATGGTTTGTTAGCTGTCGCTACTCGACTTATGGCCCGGTCAAAGCTCCGCTCAAGTTTCTTCAATTTGCTTTAATCTGATAAACGATAAAAATTATTAAAAATAATTATAATAGATAGTATATTTTGAGTATAAAAATTTAAAAAAAAATTTAATGTAAGAATATTATTTTTTATACACATTAATTCATTAATATTGTTCTATATACAATCTATGAATAAATTGTGTAAACTAATTGTTCATTAAATTTAAATTAAATTAAAGTAAATGTGTAATGTATTCCAAATTGGTCATTTGGGACATTATTTGAAGATAAGCAAGTAACAAATGTAGCAGCACGAAACGAACTGCTGCGCGTGGAGAAGGGATTAAATTTGCAAAAGCGGGATAAACAATAAATTTAAACTCTCAGTGGGTAGAAATACATAGAGAGCCGAAAACTTTTGGTAAGTCTAGGACGCAGGACCAAGGAGCAAGGATTCACAACTAGGCACGTTCGCATCCCTGTGATTTGCATTCGGTTACTGTTGCTGCTGCTGCTGCAGAACGACACTGCGATTGTTATCTTCTAGTCCCTTTTTGCGGCCGGATTGACAGGCGTGTGGCTGGAGCAGAAGAAGCGTTTCGAGTGGCACCAACACTCGCCGATATGTCGTGCCATTCACTCCCTGTGGCGGCATTTTTCTTTCTTTTTTTTTTTTTTTTGGTTGCTGTTCGCTGTTCGGCTATCGGCAGACATGTTGCACAGCTGTGGGGTTTTCGGTGCGCGTCTCAACTTGTCGGCTTGTGCGCGCTTTGCGTGTGCCTCTGTCAAATGGCCTTATCGCTCGCATGACAGCAGATCCGTTGGCTAGACCTGCCGCTGCCTGACTTATGGCCTGGCCGAAGCTGCTGCTCAAGTGCCTCCCGACTGGGCAAATGTTGAAGACTGCATGTGGTCATAAATCCCTGAATTTAGGAGGTACATTAACTATATATATATATTTGGCAGTATATCAACTATAAATATAAATATATTTCGAACATGCAATGAAAATAAAAAACAAAGTTTGATTAAATACAACAACAGCAAGATTCGCAACTCATTGATATTTTATTCATTTCGCACACTTCGCCAGCAATTTGGATTAATTTTATTGAACTGACGGGAATATTTTCATCCAACCGCAATCGTCTGAGTTGTCAAGCAAAGTTTTTGATGCGATTGCCATGCATTTGCTTTCGTCAAATTGGTTTTTATAGAATAGATTGCAATCGCTGGCAACGCTCACTTGAGGAGCTGCTGACATGTAGCTGCATCCGCATTCGTTTCAGACTCCGATTTGGAAATCAGCGCATCGCATCAGTTGTCACATGTGCAGTTGCAACTGAAACTCGCTGCGGCCATGACTCCAATTGTGATTGCGGCACTGACTCGAATTGTGGCAACATTTACTCAGATTCAGGCAAACAGAATTCAGACTGAGATCGGGACCAGGAAGTAGAGCTCGCTCCTGTCAGTCTCTGTCTGCCTGCCTGTCGGCCGGTCTGTCAGTCTGGCAGCCCGCAGAATGACTGCGACTCTTTGGGGCATATGCAAATTTTAATTTCAAACATAGACACATAAAAATAAATTGTTTTTGCTTAACGTTGGCAACACTTGCCAGCATATGCACAACTTTTGGCACACACACACATGAAAACACACATATATGTGTGTGACATGCAGGCATTGTATCTGCAGCCTTTGAATTTGCAGAGTTTTTCCAGCTTTGCCTTGTCGTTTATCGCCTTAGTGCAAAAATTACGCCAGCTTTTATGCAATGCAGCATATTGATTTTTGATGCTTCCCTTTTCCCATATTTTTGTTGCATTTCTTATTTTTTGTCTTTTTTTTGATGTTTTGGAGATTATGGCAAAAGAACAGAATTTTATTGATTGTTTTCCTTTTGGCGCTGCCATCATATGCCAATATGTACATTGTACACAATCTCTCGATTGCTCAGTTATATATGTATATAACAAATTTCAAAAGAAAACGCAAAAAAAAAAAACATATTTCTAAATTCTACAACGTTTTATGGTCAGGGGAATTGTCAAACGTCCTCTTTGTCCAGGTTAACAAAATCTTATTTTGTTTGCTTTTCTTAAGAGCTTAGCATATTGATAAAAGCAATATTGAACTACGCACCAACAACTAATATTATTGTAAGTATTTTGGGTTAAGAAAACAAAGTCTGAAATCTTTTTATTCCCATTAAACCATATGAAAATAATTGGCGTAAATTTCTTAATTTTATTCTTATTTTTAATTTATATATTTATTTCTGTTTAATTGGCAACATGTTTGATTTTCAAGGTACATATATTGCAATATTTAAAAAAACGATTTAATTGGCCAGTTGCAGTTGCTGTTGCTGCTGTTACCTACTTGGAGCTTTCACCTTTTTTTACTCGGACTCCATTAAAAGTGGGAAATCTGGGTATATTGGCTTTGTTAAGGTGTATGTAACAGGGCAGATGGAAGCGGAGTGTATATATTTATGACCAGGATATTGAGATTTATGATCGAAAATGCTAATTTTATTTTTATTCGTTTTTTTATATTTTATATTATATATTTTATAGTTTATATTATATATTTTATATTTTAAATTTTATGTTTTAATTTTTATATTTTATATTTTATAATTTATGTTTTATATTTTATGCTGGAATCAAACTGAGGGGATCAGGTGAGGCTCAGGGGTTCTATTCCTATTCGGCTTCTCCCTAGATCTTTGCTATATACACTTCATAAGCTATTGCACTATGCCTGTTGGCCTATTAGATTCATGGCTAAAATATCACTCATACGCACCATCATATTATGATGTTTAGTACATCATAGAATAATTGTTCAATGTTAAATTCTATTGCACATAGTATAGCCCGTATGCACCGAGTTTTTTCTTCTTGCTTACATGAAACTATCTAAGACTGAATTTGAGAAAAAGATTGCATTTCACATCCACAGTTTAAGCCGGATATTGTTTGGCCATTTATTTCCCATACGCCCTGTTGTGCAGACGGTTTGAATGGTATCTTTAAGTCGATTTGTATAATATTGATGTCACCTGCTCAGTTAAAGGGCTTAAAATGCATTTAAGGTGTAATGCCATGAATGCGAAATGGTTCAGGCTTCGCGTTGTACGTGGGGGCGGTCTGATTGCCTCTTTAGGCATATATCGCTCATACGCCACGTTGTATTTATTTGTTCGTAGCCCGTTCAATGGCTGCGCCACTGCAACTGCAACTCGTTAGTGATGGTCGTAAAAATCAAATGGCCCGACCCTCAACTCCTTCAGCCCCCTCTCCGTCTCCATCAACATCACCGTCACCGTTGCCGTCGCCGTCAACGGAGGCTCTGCCTTGGCTAACGTTGTTAGAACTTGTCCTTGGGCGGCAGCTTTACGAGCTCAAGTTGCGGCAGTAGCTGCCATTTGCCGCTTGTTAGTAGTTAGCAGTTAGCAGTTGTTAGAGTTTCCAGTTGACAATGTTGGCAGCGGCATTAGGCAAACATCGGGGCTTGTTACACAGCCAGTTGAAGAGGAAGTTTCGCAACCTGAGCAAGCCTTTGATTTTATACGCGTCATATTCAACGTGATTTATTTCCATTTCCATTTTGATTTCCATTTCGATTTCAAGTTCAGCTTGTTAAAGTATTTTAAGCTTCGAGGTTCAAAAAGTTTTATTGCGTTTGCTGCTTTTTGTTTTTTTTTTTTTGTTGATCTTTTTTTTCTTGTTTCTAGAGCCAATTTGTATTCACTTGTTTGGGAATTGCCTTGGGACACTTTTCAATTTTCCGTGCGCAGCAATTTTAAAATATTTTATATTTTAAGCGTCTTGTTATAGTTGCGCTCAAATCCATAATACAAAAAGTTATATCCCGGCGAGCTTATTGGTGAGTTCATCCTGGCAAACAAAAATATCTGTATATATTTATGTATAATAGAAAATTGATTTGTTACGGCAAAAACTTGCCCCAAGCGATGTACGGACAAAAATAACTGAGGCTTTTGTTTAAGTCTGCCAATAAATTTATTTTTGCACTCACTATAAAAAATGTATATATCATGGATATGGTTTTTACTTGTCTGAACTTTTTTATTTATTTATAATTTTTTTTTTTACATTACGTGGGCTAATAATTTAGTGTTGTTGATTGTTTAGATTAATGAGCTTAAGTGCGTTAGAGAGCTGCATGAATGTCAAAAAAGGTGTTCGACTGACATTGAAGGTAAAGAGTGCATTTGTGTATGTCACTAAGGTAAAATATTCAGCCGAACAGAAGGGAAGTGAGAGAGACAGAGAGAGTGAGAAAAAGAGAGAGAGAGACTGAGAGAGGGAGAGGGAGAGAGTAAAAGTATACGCATAGCGTATAGAACTGTGATCACTGCGTTTGAGCGCTTGCAGTCTATTTTCGTCGTGCCTTCTTTTCACTTGAGCCTCAAGCGACCGAGCCAAGTAAATACAAAGTCGTTAATGCATGCAATAACTCGAGTGAGTCGACGCCTTTACGTTTTGGCATCTTTTTCATTCCATTTTAATTATTATTTTACTGAAGGCAGCTAGGAGACCTGAGGCGCACTCCAACTACAACTCAATACGTTTCGTGCTGCTCAATCACTCTTTCGACTTCGTTGCAAATGGACTGTCTGACACATATGTTACGAGTGAAGTCATGTAGCCCTCTAGCGTGTGTCAGAGAGAGTCGACCTGATTGCTCTATTAATCAGAGCAGTTTTTCCTAAAGTGAGCAACTTTTATAAAATCTCAATAACAATTCTAAGAATTACTTTTGTAATAGCTGACGAAACACTCTTCAGTCTAAATCCGATCTCAGTTTTATTTATATTTATATTTATTTAAATAATATGCAAAAACCTTTTTAGAAACAAAATAGTAGAGTCTTTTACGCATTATCACCCCCTTTGGTTTGCCTGCTTGCTGTTAATCCACAACAGTTACGTAGTTTATTACGTAACAGGAGATAACTTCAATATTGGCCGTTTTTACCATTCGTTTACATCATCATGTTATAAATACATGGCAAAACTTTTTACCCCTATGCAAACTTTTAATAGGCATGAACAATTTAATTCAAAAAAATCAAAACAACGTAACACGCACCTTAGAACTGCTGTAGAAACTCATTTTCTGGTACATTTATCTAATTTAGAAAGTTTTGCTCAAGTATTTATGTATTTAGGAGTATGTTAATGGAATATTCCCAGATATATTAAATAATTCCAAGCGAAATTTAAGTCAATTGGGTGCATAAATTAAAAGTTAGCTCAAGCCTTATTTGAAGTAGAGAACGTACTGAAATTAGCATGTTTTGCATATTTAGTGTTGTTGTGCACACTGTTTGCCAGGGCTGCCAGAGTTGCCAGAGTTTGCAGTGGGTCGTGTCTTAAAGTCAAATTTCGTTGGCTTCGCCACGTCTTGTGTTTGACTTAGTTGGCAGGCCAAGGAAAATGGATATGTTTATGTGCTGAGCTGCGCAATTGTTGGCCAGCAGCCAAGTGACGACTGCCTGAGACAGAGGAGGCCGACACTTTGGCCCTTTGTTTTGTTGACACACACAAAAACAAAAACAACAAACAAAAACAAAAACAGAAAGCAAAAAAAAAAAAAAAAAACAAAACAAAAACAAAAACATGAAAAACTTAACAGCAAGTACAAATTCTCGAACAAATAGTTTTTGACGCGCCCGAACCGCAATGCAGTTGGTGTCACTGTGAACAGATATCAGGAGACCAGCAGGGCAGGAGGCCAAACAGCCACGCGGCCAAGAGGCAGCAGGAGGTCGGCTCCTGTAAAACTTTGATGCAATTATTTGCATGCGGGCGACCCACTCGCAGCCATTCAAAGTACATACCCAGCCCTCTTTGCGCTGCGAAATATCCGCAAGAAGACATTTTCAGCATTCTTCAGTTAAATTTTAGGGTTTGCTTCGCCACTTGAAATGAGCGAGGTCTTTGGAATTTCATTTATTAAATAGGTAAATAAACTATGTATTAATAAATAGTCATTGTGCACGGAATTCATTGTGGTTTGCTCCATTGGTCAGTTGTGGATTGCCAAATAAAATCATTTTTGACGAGTCAAAGCAGACACAAAGCCAAATATTTCAAGGTATTTACAACTTACAAATATTGCTTACATTGTCTACATAGAAATGTAAAGTAAGTAAAAATTGTGGCTCATAATTATGACATATAAAATCTTTTCAACATTCAATTGAATAACTTAAAGTTAATTTAATAGTGGAAAAGGCTTAAGCAGTCGGTCTGAACGTTCTACTGCATGTACATATATGCATATTATATATTGATAAATAAATAAAAGAGGGAGCTTTCGTGGAATGTCTCCCACTTTATTTATTTAATTAATTTATATTTATTTATAATAAATACTTGATCTTACTTAATGCTAGGTTTGACTGATGACAGTTTGTGAAGAACTGAAATCTATCAACTGATGTCAACTGTCTACTTAAAGGCTTTAATAATTTACTGCCAATCCTTAGACAATACTATATATATTTGCACTTATCTCTCATAAGTTTCAAAAAATTAAATTGGAGTCGCAGCGCATGTGGAAAGCAAGCCACAGTCACGTAATAATATAAATTGTTTATTTGGCAGCTCATGTGGTCTTACCTGCAGGTAATCTGTAGCTCAAAATACACGGAAATAAAACGTTTTTAATTTTAGCTAAATATTAACTGTAACCATAACCTCAATTTACAAAAACACTAAACATTTTATGAAATTGCATAATGCGATTAAGGATGAGCTTTTAGTGAATTATGGTTGAGAGCTCAAAGCCAATTTGGATCGGTTGCATATTGCTTGGCAGTGATGTTTATTAAAATTCAAAGCAGCTGCACTTTTGATAGCTCGTAAAAAACTCCAGCGAAATTAGTTATAAATCAGCAAAGCGGACATACACACATATATATATATATATGTATGTATATGTATATCTGTGTGTATACAGGATTGACTCAGCTGGCGCAACTTTTTAAGCTAAAATGAAGCCATAAATTATACGAACTAATAATTATATGCCATCAAATTGTTGTAAGCCAAAGCTAAAGCTAAAGCCAAAGCAAAAGCAAAAGCAAAAGCCAGGCCAAGCGAAGCCGGCAGCCAGTTTAACGGCCAACATAAATTATAGACATTTAAAATGGGGCGAGCGGCGTGGCGTAGAATATGCGATTTTTATCACAGTTTATGCACTGCACACACAAAGTTAACATAATAAGGTCAACACGCACAGGATGTGGCAAAAAGGGAGTGCTGGCGCCTGATAAGGGCGTGGTGCGTGGGCGTTGCTTTAATTAAACGGCAAACAGTGCCCAACATCCAACATCCAGCATCTCGCCTTCGCATCAGAGAGCAAAGTTCGAGGTCAGGCCGTGTGGCCCTGCGACCGTGTGGCGCGTGGCCGTGAGGCTGGGCCATTTCGTTCCTCTTTTTTACAGTCGAGCAATTTGCAACAAAATTAGCCGAAAAACATTGCTCCAGCTAGGCCGTGCTCATTGAGAATTAGCCAGGCAGCGGCCAATGAGGCAGCGTAAACAAAAGATTGGGTTAAGCCTGAGTCTTGTCTGAGTGTGCTCGTGTGTGTGTGTGTGCTTGTGTGTGCTTGTGTTGGAGAGCACGACTCGCAATGACATCTGTCAAAGTATCTATGGCATTCCAAGTGACTAAGAGCCAATGGCTCTGGTCGCTTTGACGAATGCGCTGTTGCTGCCGCCTTTAATATCAGCTGCCTCCTGCTGGTCATAAAGTGTGTAGAATGCTCAACGCACTTAGCATCAGCAACAACAACAACAATAACAACAACAACAACCAAAGCATTTAAATTTTGTAATTTAAATGCAAATTGACAGGCAAATGACAAGCATTGCAATTAACGAGGGACTAGCGGGCATATACGCAATGCCTGCACACTCATTGGCACAGCGCCGAGCACGAAGCACGAAGCACGAAGCACGGAGCACAAAACGGATCTAAAAATATTAGCACATTGCCACAAAAGATGGCTGAGACCATAACAGCTATGCGGCACATAATTTAAGCATTGCCCAATTATTCTTTCCGCTAGACAGGGAAACCTTAACAAGAATCATGCAAATCTCAATTAGTTGCAGGAATTGCCGCAATTGCCCGCTGTATGACGAAATATAAATTCATCGTTGTTTTCGTCACGTTTATTCAACTTAGATTAGTTTTCCATCTTTCCTTTTCTGATTCCTAGTCTGTATCTTATTTATTTTTTTTTTTTTTAAATAATAATTTTGTTTTATTGATCTATTTAAGCTTAAGAAATTTTATACTTTATGAATAAATACTTCATATTAATATTATATTTATAAAATATTATTCCATAAATTTCCTTAATACATGAGAACCTTTAAATAAAATGGTTGAGAGTAACGTTATTTTGTTTACTTGATAAATTATGTTCTTAATATTGAGTTTGCACTCGATATATTTTACTGATTTATTGCAGCGTAATCCTCTTTTTATTTGTTATCTAAGATATGTATATATATTCAATTATGAAATTATTTTAAATGAAGTTTTATAATGAATTATATATATGTATGCATATACATGAAAATATAAATATATATTTTTCAAATATATAATCAATAAATTCTGGTCAAAGAATGTACATATATATTTTTATATACATATACATTTTTGTATTATTGATTTGTATAATACATATAACAATACTCGAATATTCTGTGTGATATAACTTTTATCTTTATCATTATAAATATATGTATATTTTGAAGTATAATTTTATTTATTAAATATAAATGTATATGTCCAATTTTTTGCATTTTTTTATTTTTATTTATTTTTTTTTAATTTAACACAGTTTTATTTGCAGTGCTGCTCGTGCCTAAGATGCTCACTAACACAACTGTATTAGCCAAAGTCAAGTGCTTGGTTGGCACGCAAGTTGAATTGAAACTTGTGTATGTGTGTGTGTGGCGTGTGCTCGAGTCCCACGTAAAAAAAGGCGAACCGTGTGCTAAGGCCAGTCATTAAAGCCTTCGAGTGCCCACGCAAAACCATTCAAAATTGCAGTTCGGGTCTAAGACTATTACAGGCGCCGCTGCTTGAGCTTCGAACTGTCGCTTAATAAGCGACGTTGCGACGAGGTCGTCCTTCGAGTGAGTCCTTCGTGCGGCTGGTGTTACGTTTGTTGGGTGCCATTTGCCAGGTTGAACTCTGAAGGCGTCGAAAAGGCCTAATTATCTTAATTAATGAGTGCGAAAGTGAAATTCGTGGAAGACAAATGTGCCGCGAATGCTTCTCGCTTCTCGACTGTCGGCTGTCGGCTGTCGGCAGTTCGTCCCGGCGGCAGTCACTCATTGGCGTGCACCGCAAGGACATTTGTGGCTGCCGTTTTAATTGTCTCGCTTTGTGAGGGTGAGTGTGCATGTGTGTGTGTGTGTTCCTTCGTGTATGTGAGAAGAGGGCGTGTGCGTGTGTATGTTTGCGGGTGATTTTCATTAATTTTGCTTCGTTTCTGTTCCTGCAAAAGATTTTGGTTTATGTGCTGCGGCAGTCTCTGCTGCTGCTCCTGCTGCTGCTGTTGGCTCGCGGTTTTCGGGTTTGCCGCAAAGCGAGGCGGGAAAAAGCACAGGCAATGGCTGTTGGCCGCGGGGCACCGACTGCAGGATGAGGCAGTAGATGACAATAACTTAACTGCAATCGGCTGGAACAGACTGTGCCATACTTAACCGAATAAAAGGGCTGTCAAAAATAACAGACACTTTAACTTGATCAAGATACCATAATATTATCAAAGTATTTCTTAATAATATATACATAATGTATCTCCCTAAAAAAATATATATAATATTTCATAGCAAAACCTATATGCTCTTTCACTTGCTAAACTATATAGAAGAAGAAGGCGCCATATAAACAGACAACGGGTCTTAAAAAAAATCTTTTGAGCCATGGCGCAGCTGAGCATGGGAAAGGCGTCTAGGCGCCTTCGGTGAAGAGGGGAAATATATACATCCATATATATATATAAATATATATATATCTATGAGCGAGCATGTGGATTCTTTGTGGACGGCAAGTGCAGAGCGTGATTTAAGTTAAGAGAAATGATAAATGTCCTGTGGAGCTCATGTGGAAGCTGTAAATAAAGTTCAGATTTCATGCAAGGGGCCGTCGTATGCATTAGATATGCCCACATGCTGTTATCAGTCTGTGGATGCCAAGTTCTGATTGCAAACCTTTAGTTCCGCTCGCGTTTCACTGCCAGAGTGTTTCATTCCGTTTGCGCAAACGCATTCCAGTGAGAGACAGAGCGAGCACGAGCGAGCGGGCTTCATTGGGTGTGGATTGTGGATGGTATTGTGGACTGCATGCTACAGTCGCAAACTAGAACAACATATTCAACGTTCACGCATTGTCTTTCACCCACTTTGCTTTTGCTTTCTCAGCTGCCCCGAGTGGGCGCGAGAGGGAGACAGAGAACATGGTGTTTGTTTCTCATTGCTTGCATTAGTTAACTATTTATTTATTTTTCTTGTGAATGAGGCTAAAGATGAGATTTAAAATATATATTAAATATTATTGTTTACACACTTCTGTTTCGTTTCAGTTGCTATTATAGAGTTTCCTGGCGCTTAGTATTACGAGTCTAGATTAGTTGAGTTCGAGTCATTTGTTCAGGCATTCAGGAGCAGTAGAGGAGCAGTCGAGCTCTACGCCGCTGTCGTCTGCTGTTGCTCCTGCGTGGTCGTCGTCGAGGCCACCGTGGTGGACTCGGGGTTCTTTTCGCTAATGGCCAGCCAGGGGCAGCGCTTTTGCAGCTCCATGCGGTATCTGGGATGGCTGATCGCATACACGAACGGGTCTACGCAGGCCACCATCTTGCACGTGCAGGCCGGTATCATGGTGACGCCCGGCGTCAGCAGGCTCTTGTCCCCGAAGGCGCCAATCAGCGACATTACGCCGTAGGGTGTCCACGACACGAAGAAGAGGAAGCAGATGGTGATGGCTGCCTTGGCGATGCGTATCTCGGCAGTCTCCTTGCTCTTGTCCACATTGGAGCGCAGCGACTCGACGTTCATCTTCTTGGCCTGGTCGCGCAGTGCCTTCTCGTGGCTGAACACGTGGCTCACAATCTGGCTGTAGTAGTACAGGATCATGGTGGTGGGGAGGCAGAAGCTGAAGAAGAAGATGGTCGCCACAAACATGCGCGTGTCGAAGTTGTCCGTCAGATAGTCGAAGGTGCACGAGGTCAGATAGCCCTCGGGCACATATCGACCCCACGACTCCGTGTAGCAGGCCACCACAAAGGGCGTGGCATACATGTAGATGAAGATGATCATGGCAATGGCCTTGCCATGCGTCATTTTGCCCTCCATGGGTCGAGTGATCACGTTGTAGCGATCGTAGGCGATAAACGCATTCGTCGCCCCAGCCCCGATGCCCGTGTAGGAGCCAATGATGCCATAGATCTGGCAGCCCAGGTTGCCCAGCGCAAAGCCCTGGTTAAAGCTGTTGTAGATGAAGATGGGCGTCTTGCTCATCATCAGGAAGTCGCAGATGGCCAGGTTGATCACCAGTATGTTGGAGGGCGTTCGCAGCGACTTGGCCGCCGAGAAGACCCAAATGACCAGCCCGTTGCCAATCAGCGACATGAGCGTGAAGAATATGTAGAGTGTGCCCAGCAGATAGTTCATGGACTCTGGCGGCTCTGGGTAAGTTAGCCAGTGCTCGGGTATGTGCCGCAGCTCGTCCGGCGGCACATTCCAGCCCAGCAAGCGCCCCTCCGCCGACAGACGCGCCTCCGGTCGCAGCGCAGTCGACACATTCCCGATGCCACTTATATTGTACTCCATGGCGCACAGTTGGGCGCCCAGCCGGCCTCTGTCGTTGCCCCAAGACGAAATCAGAGTGCGCTCTGCTCGCTGCTTTATATGCTCGCTGGCAATTGGATTAGCGCCATATCTGCATCAGCATTTGTGGATTACAGCGCGGATTCAACTAATCCCTTAGCCCACTTTGCTGAGTTAACTACTTTGCATTGATTTTCTATCTCTTTGCTTGGCCAGACGTTAATCTGCTGCCTTTACTTTTTTATTTGGTGAACTACACTAAATACATTTATTTCCAATTTATTTGAATATTTTTATTGTACCTAAATTTGTTCGCAATTTCGCAAAGGTAAGAGTCCGATTTGTTATTTTTATTTTACATGGAATATTTGTTGTAGTGTTGATTTGACGAAACAAAGCTCTACATATTTATTTTTAGCAAGCTGTTTTAATTGATAAAATGGGAAAAAGGACACTTGAAAATTCCAACAAGTATTACATTACATTTTTCTTTGATATTTAAAAATATATTTGCTCCGGCACCAACGACAAATGAATAGTTCGGTGCAGCAAAGTTGAAATGGGGAAGGAAAATCTGAAAGTGAAATAATTTCCATTCATTTATTTGGTGTTTACCAAATTCGGGAAAATAATTTATTTTGCAGAAATTCTTTGAATTGAATAAATAAATGTATTTTTGTTGTTGTTTATATTTTTCATATACTTTTTTTTTTTTTTGGTAAATTTCAGTGTAAACTTTGATACGGTTTATATTTAACGTATAAATTTAATATGAGAGAATTTCCCGTTTGAGCTGAACTTTATTATTTTTTCCAAAGAAAGCAGGAATTTGTTTTTCATTGATGTGAATCAAAGTTGAGCGTATTTATAGTCTGTGTAAAAAATTTATATTTTATTTTATGTATATGTATATGTATGTATTGTGTAACAAATATTTGATTATTTTTGTTACCCACAGTCTTGAATTTCGATTTTACAGTTGCTGGCTGACAACGAAAATGGAAGACAACATTGAATTTAAATATTGTTCAGGCACCTGCATCCACACCCACACACAGCTAGCTAAAAGCACACACATTTATGCGCATATGTACTCATGTATGTGGCTATCATTATTATGGGCGAACGTTCAGCTGCCACGCCCCTTATTAACTCATAAAACAAAAGTGTAGCATACTTTCGTGCGCTCCCAAGACACTGAGGCGCACAGAGGCAAACATACAGATGTGCAGATATGCGTGTGTGTGGGTATGTAATTATGAGACGCTGGTGTGTGCACCTACAATTTGGGTCATAAATCATATGGAAAAAGTCCACAAAGGCATGCAAATATTCCCCTGTAGCCCCGTTCGGTGGTGCCCACACACACACACATACGCACAGTTCATGCTTAAATTCATGTGTGGGTGCGCGTGTGTGCGCTCACATATGCCTACCAATATGCTGAAAGTACCTACAAAGATTGATTTCCCTTTGTTTGCCTTTTAGCGCTGCGATGCGCTCACCTCAATTCCCTACATCCAACCGCCCAACCACCCAACCACCCAACCACCCAGCTGCTGCCAACCACATCTAACCACAGTTAACCGCCTAGCCAGCCATCATGGCCCATAAAGCATACATTGAAAGCCGTGGGGGGCCATGAACATGGCTCTGTTAAAATAATAACTACGAGTATGTTAAACGAGTATTCAGTTGCTGGATTCGACTCCCGCGTTGAGGTTTCTTTTCCCTGTCCTTTTGTTTTTTGTTGGTGAGAGGGGGCAGGGTGAATGACTCCATTGGGAGCAAACACTTCCCAATGGAGCAGCCAAGTGCCGTGGCGGCTGCATTTCCAAGTAATTAAGTATAGCTGTTTGCGGCATGTGAAGCCCCCCGTGGCGTTCAGATGTTCCAGATGTTCCAACTTGATTAGAGCTTGCATAAATTGAACGTGTTTTCACCTCACTCACTCGCTCACTCGCTCATTCTCTATCTCTCTCTCTCTCTCTCTCTCTGGCTGTCTACATTGTTACTAATTGTCCTTGGTGTCTAAAGCACTGATTAAAGGATTTCATTAGACAACTGTGGAAACGGTGACAGCGACAATTGATAGCAAACGGAAATGGTTGCCAATGCAATACAAAGCGCTTCAAATCATTTCTCACCTGCACTAATTTCAATCAACCGCTATTAGAGAACGAGATTACCTTTTGTTGAGGCTAAATTATACATAAATACTCTGCTGACCAATTGCGTATTGCTGTTGGCTGTTTTATTTATTGTCGTTAATTTTGTATTCTATTTTCATTATTTCCCATTAGTTCCCATTCTGTTCGTGTTCTTTTCTTTTGTTGTTCTTGTTCTCCTCTTTTTTTTTTTTATATTTATCTTTATATTTATACAAAATTAAGTTTTTTCAATGTCCACTGGAAACTTGGCTAATCTAAATGCATTTTCAAGCCCATCTACATAAAAAGCAAATCGAAAAATCTTTTACAATTTCTAAGGCTGAAATATTACAGTTGGATCGTTTTAAAATTCCTTTAAAAATTAAGGAATAAAAATTTGTGTATGAATAAATTTAGTGGATTTTTCTTAAATAAAAATGAAGAAATATAAAAGCATTATACTCTGACTTGCCAATTTCAATGGGTTCAGTGTTTAAAAAATACAGAGAAGTTAACTTTGATGTTTCATAGTTATGAAATTCTTTGTTTTAACTAAAAAAAATCCCAAACAATTCCCTTGCTTTGCCTTGTGCTTAGATTTTGTTAATGCAATTTGAACATTTTAGTTTAGTTGAAATAGTTTTATTATTTGATAACTAAACAACGAAAAGTTGTTTAATAAATTCAATTTTGGCAGCTGTTGCAGTTCGCTTTTGTTCTTCTTGTGCCGCCAATTCCTTCTATATAGAGCTTAATTGCACAGCCAGGTGAAAGCCAACTCCGGCTGAAGGTAATTGTTTGTTGTTTCTATTGTTGTTGTTGTTGTTGCTGTTGTTATTGCTTTTGCTGTTGCAGCTGCGACCTAGTGCTGGTCGTTGGTGTTTGCTTGAACTTGTGTATTTGTATTCATTAACATTATTGTTGTTGGCACTGTTGTTGTTGTTGTGGTTGTTGTTGCTACTGCTGCTGCTGTTGTCTTTGTTGCTATGTTGCAACAACAATAAGCATGACTGCGCCTTGACTGCATAATATTGCATTTTATGCATTGCAGTAAGAGCAGCAAACACAACAGCAACAGCAACACATTCTCCAACAAGAACAACAGCAACAACAACAACAAAGGGAACATCAACGACTACAGCAAGCAGGCCCTAGGGTATAATTCCAATTTCAACACTTTACAAACACGCCACAGTTGCGTCATTAACTATAAACTTTGCATGCGAAACGCGTCTGCCAAAGCAAAGTTGTATTGGTGTCTATGCAACAGCGACTCTTTGAGCGTTTGCGTGTGTCTGTCTGCGTGTGTGTGTGTGTGTGTGAGTCTGTGTTTTGGGTGGCACTTAGTGCGCTCTCTGACGGAAATGGCCGGCAGCAGCATTGGCACAGACAGAGCTAAGAGTTCAACGCAACGTCAGGTGCAGCAGCAGCAGCTGCGACGGCAACAGCCATCAGCAGGAGCAGCAGGAACAGCAGGAGCAACAACAATGGCAACTTGCAGTTAGCAGGCAGGCAGCAACTGCAACATGGCCAGGACACTAGTTACCCTTCTGTTTGTTGTTTCATAAAACTTTATTGTTACATGTTTTGCAGTTTGTGCAATGCTTCAAGCCGAACATAAAATTATACCCATGCCTGTTCCTCGCACGGCCAACAGCTCGTAACAATCAACAAATAGCACTGACTGATACTGACGTTTAGCAACAACAGCAACAACTACAACTACAACGACAACAACAACAACAAGTACTGAAGTGGCGCTGCATGTGGCTTTTCTGCTTTTGTGATTGCACTTCCTTTGCTTTACAACCTTTTTCACACGTTGCTTGACAAACACAAGTCCAAAGCATTTTTATATCATTTTTATATTCATGCGCGCTTTGTCGCCATCAACTTTTATATCTGTCGTCATTTTAATTTTCATTCATGGCTTGCATCAAAGAAATCGTCGTTAATTGCATTGCATAAATATGAAACATAAACTTGTTTACTGAGTTTTTGCCTAATCAGTTTTCCGCTTTCCATTTTCCTGCAGATCTCTTATTTTTTATGAAATATTATTGCTAGAATTTTTTGAGATACATCAAAGACGAATATGAATAATTTATTTTTTTTTTATTTTTATTTTTCTTTAATTAAATATATAAAATTATAATTAAAATACTTTGATTTACTTTCCTTAAAACTAAATAACTAAACTAAATTATTTATTTATTTTTTTAATTTATTTAATTTATTTTTTTAATTTTTTATGCATATTGTTTGATATTTGATATCTTATTATTAACTTATTTCATATTTTATATAACTCAATAGTTATCTGAATTTCATAGTTTTTATGATACAGAATTGAATATATATTATAATATTTGTCTGATATATTAGAAAAATAAGTATTCAAACTTTTCCTTTCCCCTGATAATTTGAGCTAAACATAAAAGCAAAGAAGAAAGTAAAATTGGTTCTGGTTAAAGATGATTTTCTCAGAGCTAAATTGTTGTTTTAAAAATTGTCATTTAAAAATATTTCACAAAATGTGAATAAATTCAATTTATCAGCAATTATTTGTGGTCTGTTAAAAATTGCTTTATATTTTCTTCATTTAATCAACAAAATTCCGAAGTATCTGAGATATTAGTTTTCATTATGATTTCTATAACAATGGCAATTGAAAGCAATTCAGGAACTTTTAATGAAAACTCTCTTCAATGCTCTATTTCTCAGCAGGCTGTCTTAAATTCCACAAGACAAGTAAGTTTCGGCTACAGGTGCAGAGGTTGCAAGAATTTGCTCTTTTGCCTTGCTTGCAGTAATCATGGCTAGAACTTTATTGAATTCCAAGGCAGCAAAGTAAGCTGTGCGTGTGTGTATGTGTGTGCAGGTGTGCAAGTGTTGCCTGTTCCTGGCTGCACTCTGTGTTGCACTATTTTTCTTGCCACCCGCACACACGCCAAGCACATAGTTGCTCAGGCTTCGTGATATTTGCGCTGCTCTATCGTAAGAAAAACGTAGCGTTGGCAAATGCAAAAAACCGTTGCATACTTTGGGGCGAGGGTAGCCGCAAAGTGGATTCCTTTATCAACAGACGCCGACTTCCGGTTGGGGCAATCTCGATGCGGATATATTAAACTTATTTTTACAGCAACTCTCTGCTCTCTCACTCTCTTGTTCTCTCTCTTTCTCTTTCTCTCTCACTGTTGTGGCGACTCTGTAGGTCGCCTTTCAGCCGCTCATTACTTCATATATACTTGTATTACTTTCAGCTGCGCTTTTGCCATCTCCTTCGTCTTTGGCGGACTTCCTGGACTTTGGCATCAGTTCCGGCCCGTGGCGCAGATTTAGTGAGCGCGATAAACTTGCCACCCCCGGGCACTTTTCAACACTGGCAGACATAGCCTGGGCAGAGGACTCTGGGCGGGCTGCCATGGTAGGAATGTGAGCTTAATATTTCTCAACTTGAGGCGCTTGCCACTTCCGCACATGCTTTATAAGAAAGCATACACAAATACACACCCGACACCCACACACACACACACAGGCAGACAGAGTAAGGTTTTTCGTTTTATTGCTCAGCATTTTATTGCACAAATTTTAATATTTATTTTAGATGTTGGTTTATTCACTCTGCTCTCAGGCAATGCCAAACACGCCTCACTATGTGTGTGTTTTTGTATGTGTGTGTGTGTGTGTGTGTATGTGTAACATATGGAAGACGTACAGTTGCATATATTTTTCTATTGCCTGTGCAATGTTTAGTTGACTTTTTCTCTGAAAAGCAGCGACGCTCTAATGTCTGTCTAACAAACTTGAGTGGTGCGTTTCAAGGCAGCCAAACGAACGGAAATAGTTAAATAAATACATATATATGTACGTATATATTTATACATACACATATATATATGAATGTTTCCCTTAATGTCCTTTATTTTGTGAAAATTATTTGAAATTGTTAAACAAAAAAATACTTTTGCTGGAGATTATTTTTATCTCGTTTACCATGAGAAGAAATTATTTTAAAATTTATGTTGCATTTCTGACTAGTTTCCCACTTCAGTGCGTGTGCAATTGAAAAGTAAGAGAATTCTCACTCCATTAAATGGGAAACAGCTCAAAGATTTAGTGAATTATGTAACATTTTGCAACTTTAAATAGACAACAATTTGCACAGCGTTCAAATGGATATAATCCGATTATGATTATACAAATATTTACAAAGTGAATGTTTGCTATGCTAGTGTGTGCTCAAAATCTGAAACAAACGCCTTACAAATAACAAAAATAAAATAAAATAAATAAGAGTATTGCAAGTTGAATTTAAAATGCAGAATATGCTCACAATGATTGACAATTGCTTAAATTTTAAAGGAAGGCTGCTCACAATGATTGACAATTGCTTAAATTTTAAAGGAAGGCTACCTGCAGCAGTTGGAAGTATAGAATTATGAATGCCATATGTTAAACTTTAAATATACAAATTATTATTATTATTATAAAAATTATAATTATTAATAATATTATTTATATGTTTTCCTAGCAACATTTATTACATTGTATTGCTGACTTTAGAGTAATATGCATACTTTTTATTTCTTGACATGTATTATTTATTAGTAATATATTAATAAGAGATGTCTACTCGAATCACAAAATTATTACATTTGCGACTTATTTGATGAATTTTCCATGACATTACAAAAATAGTTCTGCAACTGCAAATTGATGGCGATGAGCTCGGCTTTCAACGAATTCCCCGCTTTCTGACATTTGCATTTAATGTCTGAATTATTAATCGAAATTTTCATCTAAAAGCTTTCGGCTTGACGTCATTAAGCTCTCATTATCACTGAGTCATTCGAATACTCTGTAACCGTGTGTGTAAATAAAAGAGTTCTGTGAACATTTCTGCTTTTTGTGTGAATATCGGCTTGTTTGAATACATATTCTCTTTTGAAATATTAACGTGTTTTAAGAAAAATAAGAGATTCGCTTGTGCAGAGATCCGACTACAAAGTATCTGCTCGTCGAGCACTTTGAAGTGGATTCGTCTGCTGATTAATACTCAGTAATTTGCGGACTTACATGCGCATTTTTACAGACTTGGCATACGCGGTATTCATGAATAAATCATTTGTCATTATCTGGCTGCCATCATAGAGAATATTTCAGATGCGAGAACTCGACGCACAGGTGCTGACTGACAGCGATTTTTAATTAATCGGGAGCTCATAATAGTATTAAATATAAAAGTGCAGAGGGGAAACGTAAAACGTGTGCAGATCCATATATAATGCTATGCAAGAGGGTCCCTGGTGGGGAGTGCTGGACTAGGAATGCACAAGCTACTAAATATTAATATATTAAATATTAAAAATTTACTGTTGAATATAAAGTTAGTATCTGGAATATCTTATGTATATATCATAATGCCACACACGCATATGTACATATATACTTCCATCTATGCTGGGTATCTCAGGTTCAGTTATAGATTGTACTCAAGCCTCAGCTGAGTAAGTACGTTCGCTGGCAGTTGTTAAATTAATTTCGAGTTTAATTACGTATATTATTTCTTTCCTTTGGAGCCTTTTGCTTTTTTTTTTTTGGATCGTGGGCAACTGGGAAACTTTTTGTGCGTTGTTGGTTTCTACTTTACATTTGCTCATAGCTCACAAATTGTACATATATGTATATGTGTGCCATTATACAACTGTGTGTAAAATGCCACAACTTCCAACCAGTTCGGAATTTCGGTGCAATAACAAACTGTTTAAAAACTATTTAACCAACTTTTGCTTTGGCTAAAAACTCGAACTCTTTTTTATGTGAGATAAAACATTTCCCATATTGATATTAGATTTGTCTTTGTTTACAATAGGATTTTGGAGTTCTATGCGCAATCGTTGATTATTTTCACATAATAATTGGCTTTATGAGGCTCTATTTGCCTTAATTAAGTTTAGTTTTCATAAGATAATATTGGCACACAGGAATTAGTAAATAAAAATTGCATTATATTGTATATTCAGGTTTTACTTTTGATGAGGTGAATACGTTTTTAATAACACCAAAATTTCTCTTTTATACTGGCAGAAGAAAATAAATAAAGTTACAGAATCTTAAATTTTGTATGATATAAATATAATTATTAATATAAATTTAATAAGAATTTCAAATATAGAATCCCTCTATATTTATTTTCATTAACGTTCTCCTGATACGAGTATGAAATTCGATATGTGGAAACGGAACATTTATTCGCATATAATATTGAGTAGACATTTCAGCGTTTCATTGCGCTGTTGACCTTATTCCACTTCCATGTGCCAAACTGAATATGCAGTCACAAATAAATCGTGTTAAATTATACTCGATAGAATATGCTGGAAAATCAACTCTGTCATAAAATACAGAAATACATACATGAGCAGTAAGTAATCAAGTCTCCTTTGCTTTCTTAGACTAGACTCAAAGCTTAACTGTCAAAAGGTAAGAAAAAACAAATAAAAATTATTTCGAATTCCGATATAATAACTCGTGTTGTCAGTTGATTTAGTTGACCAAAATGTGCGAGAATATGGATATATCTGAAATAAAGGATGTGAATGAGGATGTGTCCTTCAGCAACGACGAAGAGTGTGGCAGCAGCAGCAATAGCAACGGCAGCAGCGGTAAGAAAGGCAGCGGCAGCAAGAACGGCAGCAGCAGCAGCTGCGATAGCAGTAGCAGTGACAGTGGCAGTGACTCGGAGGCGGATAAGCCATCGGCTCCCAAGAAAGGAGGGAAGGCCAATGCCGATGGCGTACCCGAAGAGACCGACGGGGACCGGCCTGCAAGCCCTGTACCGAGTGCTTTCGATCTCTCTCGAAAGATTGACGCAATGGTGGCGGATTTGGAAAAGCATTGCAGGGAAACGTATAAGGGGAGGCTCCGCTCCGAGTTCAAGGCTGTGATGCCGCCAGTCTATAAGAGGCATTTGGGTGGCCTTGATAGAATTTTCTGCATCCCGCACTCTATGGAGCCGCAAGCGTTCGAGGCGCAAAAGTTTCAAAGCGCTCTACTCCCGGATGACCTTAAGGACAGGCAGTCTCGGGATGCCTTCATCTCGAGACTGAAGACAACCATCCGCTGGCGCCAGTGTGAGGATAAGGAGACGGGCGCACTGTACAAAGAATCCAATACCCGCATCGTGCGCTGGTCCGATGGCTCGGAGACCCTACACATTGGCGCAGAGGCCTATGAATTGATCAGTCACCCTACGCCCTTAGGGCATGATCACCTGTATGTGCGCCAGAACAGCCACCATTATTTGATAGGTCCGATCAGGGAAAAGATGAGACTGCATTCCGACATAGAGTCGAAGTTTGGCCAGACTCATGTGCAGCCGGTCAGCAGCTGTGTGAGCACTAACCCGATGCTTGATCGCGAGCGCATGATCAGAGAGGACCAGGCCCAGGAGCGCAGAGAAAAGTTCGAGAAGATGCGTGAGCAAAAGAATCAATGCAAACCGACTGTGAAGCCAACGCGCTACTGTACAGCCGGGGACAGCAATTCGGCTGCACTGGCCGCCAATCAGGTTTCGAGACCAGATGATCATGTATTTCGTAAGCCGTTGCTTCCTCCGATCAAGCGAGCGGCAGGCGCTCGCGCCAAACGCAACACCAACGTCAATGTAGAGCAAAATGAAGAGGACATTGACAACGATGTGGAGGGGAAGGAAAAAGTCAGCCCAGGCATTAAAAGAAAATCAAATGTGAAGCAAGTGCAGCCCAAGCCCAAGCGCAAACAGCCACCAAAAGCCGTCCTTAGTGACTCTGAATAAACTTGACACAAGTATGCCATGCACAATATTCAAATGCGGTTTCTATTGCAATTAGGTTTGAGGTCCAACTCTCGAATAGTTGAGTAGTTGAGCTGTTAAGCAGTTGAGCTGTTGAGCTGTTGAGCTGGTACTTTGCAGCCTCTCGAGTTTGCTTCCCATTTGCAGTTAATTAACTAACCCTAACTGCATTTGGTTCAAACGTGCTTTACATTTTGTCACCTTTGCCCTAATTAGTGGTCTGCCTCTTCGCTCTCAATATTAAGCATCGCCGGAATTCCAGAGTCCAGTTGCGCTGTCCAGATATCTCAGATTGCCTTTGTTGAGAGCCGGTTGTTAGGCGTGTAATATTGTTACGGCCCAAGATCTATTCAATGCCTGGGGGCAGCAAAGGTGAATTTGGCGATGGCTAACGAAGCTCAAATTTCAATTGTCATGTGTATAGCGTTAAAGATAAACTTAAGTTGTAAGAATTGAGGTAAACAATTATCTGGGATAAAAATTTATTTAATTCCTTAGTCATTTAAACATTTTACCTTCTACTCAATTAAATTTAAAAATATTCTCTCATTCCAAATGTCTTAAACAAAAGGAATTCTTTAAGAAATATAAGTTAGTACTTTTATAAATACATATTTGTGATTTAAGCTGCCTAAAAGACATATTTTGTGGAGGTATAACATATGTATATGTCGTATCAGTGCGCAATTAGATTGTTATTGAAGTTACAATATGATTTCTTGATTCAATAGTGTTGAGAAAGACTGGCAATTCGTGTTAATCGATTGATTAAAGGATGCACTGCCACTAAGAGAGGGACAGCAATAGCTGTTGCTGCACGTAGTCCCGGGTGTAGCTGGGTGAGAGCGAGACGGCTAGTTAATCTTTCGCAGCAGGGTGGTTGTGCTTTCGATGAACAAGAATATGCGACCATGATTAGAGGTTTCGACAGTAGAGGAGAAATCACACTTGGTCAAAGACGAGAACGAGACAGACTATTTAAAAAGAATTTAGCAACACACCGGGAATTCGCCGGTGCGCGCAACGAGAAACGCAACGTCTATTTAACAAAATATATAAAAAATTTAACTAAATAGTATTCAAGCTAAAAATTCGCTTTAAGTCATGACACTGTGATTGAGTTTGAACTAATGATAACTTAAACGATTATATAAAAATAATCCGCTTAGTGAATTATTTCCATTCGAGTTGCTGCTTTTAAGTAAATTTCCCTTACAAACAAATTGTAGTTGTTGTTGCTGCTGCAATAGGTGCAGTTGTTGCGGTTATGCATCCCATTGTAATGCAGGTGGGCCTTAACTTGTAGCAGACCATAAACTAAACTGTCACCGATTTACGTTGCTTTTCTATTGTGTCCAAAGGGTGGGCCAGCTGCAAAGCTCAATGATTTGTATTTGTGCTTGTTGAAAATCTTGTACACCATTATGCTTATCTTCTGGTGGATCCCTCAACCTAGTGGGTGGCTGTGGGCCTGCTGATGCAATTTGGAGCATCTGCAGCTAATGAAGCTTGATTATGTGTTTATTAGACACCAATTTGGGCTGCGTCTCTATGGCATTCAATTTCAGACCCTATTATTGTCCATTCATTGCGAAGCAATGCAACTGATATTATTTTTGCTGGCCTCCTCAATACTTGCACGATCTCTGCATTGTGCATGGGTAAGTTTGCAATTTACTTAAATGATAATTTACATGGAATTCAGTAATATGTTTATTTGGGATAAGCTGACTGTAGTTTAATGCATATTATATTCAAAATCTATTGTGTAAATGAAAATTCTCATTATTTTCTGCAGCTGTTCACTTTCAGTTTACAATTTTAGAGCCATAAAACAGAGCTTTAAATTGTAGATTGCATTCCACGAATGTTTTATTTAAAAATATATTAAATTTATTACAGCATAATCAGAATTCTGTTGTTACTATTTTAATTTCAATCCATTTACTTTAGCAGAATAAATAATAAATAATAATTCCGAATTATATATAATAATTATATATGAATAAGAATATATATTACATAAATAATAATTGCCAAAAATAAATATTAAATAAATGTTATAGATAAAGTATATAAAATATGAATGATATTTTAAAGCAGAGTTTGTTAATTTGATAATGGCGAAAATTAACTTGAAATGTGCTGAAAGATGGCCTTAATGATGGCTTAAATGTTGCTGTTTCAGCAGCATTTTGAAACAACATTAGCAATATCAATTAAAGTCTACGTTTATGGAACTACTCCCAGTTTCAAATTGGGAAAAACTCTTAGCTGGCTAATGCTAAACGTTGGTTTTATGTGTTGATACAGGGCTCTTTGCATTGTTATTGGTTAACTTGATGACTCTAAGGGTTATATGTTGCAAATAAGTGGCATACATTAACCCATCACACACACACACACACACTCGCATGCATACTTTTGCTTGTGTGAACATCATCATTTTCGCAGATCAGGGCATTTGTATGTTTGTGTGTATGTATATGTAGTGTCCGTCCATGCATTCATGTGTGTATATTAGGGAATATATGTATGTATGTATGTATGTAGGTATGCTGTGTTAAGCTAACTTTATTCACAGTTTACATACCTAACAGGCATTTAATATTTATGAACAGAGAAGCATGTAATAAAATTACAGGCGACTGCCGCAAGCACAAACGGTTTTGAAATTCTAGCAATTAAGACGGAAAATTACATTAAATTTGCAGGCCAGGCCCAGTGGGCAAGTAATTAAAGGCCATAATAAAGCTTAACTTACACGAATGTGTGTCGCCGGATGCGGCAAGTGGGTGTCGAAGAGATGCGGCATGCAATAAAATAGATTCTTGGCCACGCCACGTGTCAGCTGTCAACGCTGCAATTTGACACAAACATCGACAAACAGGCCAAAGAAAGAACCGCAAAGCGAAATATTGCGTGCGTGTGTGATGTGTGTGAGTGTATTGGTATACCCGAATGCTTGACTTGTCCTTAGCACGTTGGCTTTGTAGCGTTTTATGTCCTGCGGCTTGCATTATAAAATTAGTGACATGACAGTCACAAAATCGTCTAATTGTGCCAACATCCTTTCGGGAAGTCTGTCTCGTTCTCTCTACTCTGTCCTTGTTTCTCAATATCCCCTTGTATTTCTCTTCATACGTCCCTCTCTTTCTCCCCTTTTAACTTTGCTGTGCAATGCTTTCGTCTTTGTCTTCATGTCTGTTTATGACAGTTGTCAAATTTTAACTGCCCCCTTTAACAATTTGCAATTACGTAACAATTTTACTGACATGTGTGTATGTGTGAGTGTGTTTTAAGCTAATATTTGTTTAAGTAGATGACGCTTGACTCTAAGAATCATCCAGGCACTGTGGGTCTTTGTTGGCAGCTTTGGAAAATATCCAATTTCTTTCAATCGGATAAAATTTCTTACTTTAAAGTAAATTTTTTGTTTCTTGACATCTTTTAAAAACATTTTGCAAACATTTCTTATGCTTTCTTCCATTTAAAAGTTATTGTTTTTATAGCATAAAAGTCAAAATAAACCCAATGTGCGGCAGTAAAAAATATTTGCAGCCTTTCTCCTCGGAGTATACTTCTTATACGCAATTCGATAAGAGACATCAAGATTGGCAAGCAGACACATTTGAATAAGTTCTTATATAAATATTCCCCTAAATTATGCGCTGATTGTAAATTTTGCCAAGTTCTATTTAATGAGATTAGATTTCATTTGATTTACAAAAGGTAAATAGTGGGTGGATTCTGCTTTTGCTAATTGCTCTTGCGATTCATTAACTAACTCTTTAATGGCTTACACTTTGAGTGATTTGAACTAAGAGTGGAAAACCACATACGATTTCTAAGCATGCTCCACTGACTAATTACTCGGCAATGAATTCAAGCAAATTAATTGATTTAACAGTGAAAACTCATGCAGTGCGCAGAATACTCCTTTAATTAATACATAGTCGAAGATGATTGCGTCGAGCTTTAATGCATTTAAGAGCATTTATAATGCCCAGTCGGTGTGGCTGCCGAAGCAATGAACTTTTGCATGCAAACTCAATTTACTAATTGAAAAATCGATAAATCATCATATTAATTGTGGCTTATATCCGTATCAATCAGAAAACTATTCGAGTTAGCAAGAATATATTATTATAACTTGAGCAAGGGGAAGCTTATATGAGTCTACACACTCGATAGCCAGTGAATCTACCTGAACTAAGTTGATATTGAGAAACGAACCAATGGCAGCAACACAGTCCTATAGTGGAATTTATTCATTGGAGTCTTAGATTATTATTGGATTTTGCTGAATGTTTATCAGTGATAATAAAAAAAAAAAAAAAACACAAATAATATACTACTCTATCATTATTATTAATTTATATGTTTAACAAGTAAGAAGACTCTAGTCGAGACTGCTCGACTAGGAGATACCCTGAACCCTCTAAGCTGATATTCTAATCATTCTGCACTTCTTTTATGCACACATACATACAGATGCATCCACACGCACGCATAAGCCTGCGCTCTGCTAACTGCGCAGTAAGCAGCGACTGCGCTTGGGCTGCGCTGCAGTGTGGGCAATACTATGAGAATTTATTTGTCAAATAACTTCTTTTGGAGACGTACGATCTTCATGAAACTTTTAGAGCGTAATCATATGGTGAATATGTGTGTATATTCCAAAGCCCAAGTCTCTAGTATTTGAAATACGCTTTTTACAAAAGTGAGGATGAGGGGGTGAATTTAAGGGTGGGGGGTAAATTTTAACAAAAACCGAAATTGTATAAATTGCGTATAAGCATACATTAAAAATTTGGAGACTCTAGCAATAAGGGTGTAGAAGATATAATTTTATAACTGGTTTTCGATAAGGGTTTTTATCGATAAAAAAAGATCGGGATGAGTTATCGATTTTTAATGATAAACTTGATATGCGCGCTGTAATTACGGACATTTAAAAAAAAAGTTGAAGTCTCTAGCTCTTATATCTTCTGAAATCGACGCGTTCATACATACGGACGGACGGACGGACGGACGGACGGACGGACGGACGGACGGACGGACGGACGGACGGACGGACAGACAGACGGACAGGGCCAAATCGACTCAGCTCGTCGCCCTGATCAAGAATATATATACTTTGTGGGGTCTGCCACGCCTCCTTCTGCCTGTTACATACTTTTAACAAAACCATTATACCCTGATTTCCCATTTTCAATGGGTTCAGGGTATAAAAAGAGTTTTAGCAAGGAGTAATAATCTCTTCTATCCCGCCATCAATATCATTTTACTCAGTACAATAATTATATAAATTAAACTAATAATTATTAGACAGAGATAGAGCGAAATCGATGATATTGTTTGAGAATATATATTGTATATATAAATTAGTATCCTAGTGCATCACTCGCTTCTCATCATATTCACCATAAACGGAATGGTAAAACGAATGTTTAGCCCAAGTTTCACCAGAAAGGAGTGGGAGAGCATATCTGAGTCAACTTGAGTGGGGCTATTTCGCTTTCTGCTAAACACTTTTGATATGCAATAATCTGATTCCAGGTGATTTAGAGAGGCGAGAGAGAGAGAGAGAGAGAGAGACAGAGAGAAAGACAGAGAGAGAGATAGAGAGAGAGACAGAGAGAGAGAGACAGAGAGAGAGAGAGAGAGAAACAGAGATACACTCTCCCGCAGCCAACTGGCTCGTTTTATGCGAGTGTATTTAACTTGGGCAGAGCAGCAAAAGCCGCAATCGTTCAACTCTTCAGTTCTAGTTTTTGTCCCAGTTCCAGTTGCAGTTACAGTTGCAGTTGCTAGAGAATGGGAAATGCATTTTGCACAGTTTGCTGTTGACATTTTCGCAGGCAGTGTGGGCAAATTAGGGAAACAACACAAGTTGCTGTTGCTCTTGTTGTTGTTGTTGCTGCTGCTGATGCTGCTGGTGATGATGATGGTCAACTGTCAGAGTGTTGGTCCTCTCAGTGTGTGTATCCGTGTGTATGTGCGCTTGTTTACGTGTGCAACTATTCGGGGCGTTTGCTTAGCGCCAGCATAAACAGTTGTAACAGTTGGCACTACAAGCCTCGAGAACTGGCCTTTTGCCCGTTTCCGCTTCCGTTGCCCGTCCCGTCTCGTTTGGCGCCGCAAATATCAGCGGTAATTACATAACAAAAGCGGACACAAACCAAGGCTGAAAAGCAGGCTAAATGGCAGACACTCAGCCAAATGAGTTATACAAATAATCAAGCTCTGATTATTCGCTGGGCCACGTACATTGCATTCGTTCATTGAATATGTGAATAGACAGTGAAATCTGCCTGGAAATTCAACGGGCTAAGCCATAAGGTCAGCTGCAAACTTTCTCATAAACAATTTATAGTTTTTCATTTAATTATTAATTGCAAGTTTACGGGAACGGGTTGCCAACCCGCACTTTACTTAATGAGAAACTCTCCGGCTGCAAGAAAGAAGTGAAAACTGAAATAAGAGAACAAAGGAAATGATTTAATATTCGATGCCAATTATTAATTATAATCAATATACACTACACCTTCGCTGATTTACAAATTCAATATTCATTCATTGGAGCTAAGCACGAAAAAAATGAAATACCAAGTATAAAAATTTAAAATACATGTAGAAGAAATAAGAAAGTATAAAATAGATTTTTAGTGAAATGGAAAATAATAAAATCATAATTGAATCCATTCAATTCTTTCGGATTTAGAATTCGGCTGCTCTGTTTACTTCAATGCTTGTATTTGTTTACCTTATTTCTTACACCTTAATCTTTTAACGACTTTACTTTACCCCGTTTAAGCATTGCTTAAAATGATTTATGGATTAAAAATTTAATATATTTTGCTTAATGTGAGATATCTAACAAAATTACGTATACGCCCTTTGGTTTGGGTTAAAACCGCATTTCTATGTCAATAAATAATTATTGCAATTTATTACAGCTTAAACACACATACACACAAAAACATGCTGACAGACACACACACACATACACACATACGCACCTAGATAAGCTATGGAGAAAGGGGATCTTGGACGTGGGCAAATGCGTGTGATTTATAACTAATTGATGAACACAATCTCGAGCAATGCCAGGCGGACGTCAAGTGCTGATGAGTGGGCGTGGCATATACAATAAAAATTTTCCGCAGGCCAAACTTCGTGTCGAGCTGAGCTGAGTACAGTTCCGCACAAGGTCACAGCGAGCTCGGCTCCATGGAAGCCGTCGTCGCCTCTGCCTTGGGCACTGCTGTCAAATTGATTCATTCAAGCGTTTCCCTTGAATAATTTGAGCCATAACCGAATTTATTATGCTCGACGGGGCGAGCGCGGGGTCTGTGGCGTGGCATTAACTTATTTGCGCACAGTGCACCACCAGAGCAAAGGGTACTCGCTGGGAGGCGGAGCGGGCGTGGCTGGTGTGGCTGGCGTTGCTGAAGGTTGCGTGAATGGCGCACACGCATTTCCGTTTCCGCTCGTAATCAATTTAAGTTCATTTCTCTCTCGCTGTTTTTTTCTCTCGCAGCTTTGTTGTTGTTGTTTAGCCTTTGTTTTTAATTGATGAATAAATTTAATTGAACCTAATGGATTTTGCTGCACTGTGTGGGTGTAAAAGCCATTAGGCTGCACACGAACGCACTAACACAGACAGCAATACACTTAACCCTTGCCCCTAAAAAGCAAACTCTTCGAATTAGTATTTGTGCGTTTGCCGAACAACAACAACAACAAGAACAACGTGAACAACAACATCCCTGTACCAACTGGCATCGCATTTTAATTGAATTTCAATTGATTGCAAAATTGTTCCATTTGATACCGCCGCCAAATTTCATTTTAATTAATTAAAATTGATAACAATAACGGTTTTGTTTCACCAATAATAGCTCTAATTGCTCTTGTTGAATATTGAAAATGTTTTAAAAATCGCTAAAGACCTTTAGCTATTAGAAAAGCCATCAAACTATACTATATTTATGTATTCCATTCATCAATGACCCCTCGAGCCGCTTTATACTAGCTTAAAACAGAGCATTGAGCCATAAAAACATGTGAAATAAAAATCTAGAATGCGAGCACAATCAAATATGTTGAGCAAATGCAATCTAAGCGACATTGCACAAATTTCACAGATTTTTGCACATTAAAAATATGTTTGCTGCTCTGCCTCTCAGCCACTGCCACTCGGCTTGCCAAAAAATGCAAACGGCCAAGATAAAACCAGAGAAAAAATGTCTGTATGCATGAAGCCCAGCCACGAAGACTCCTCGTTTAAGGGCATTTGAATATGTGTGAGTGCGAGTGTGAGTGTGTGGCAGGACATGCAGAATGGCTTTGTGGCCAAGGCTGCGGTGCCATACGAAAAGGCGGCGCCCGCAAATGCAGCGCTGAATTTGATAATCAATTACCGCGCTCGAAAGAGGGTCTAACAGTGCTCGCCGGCCGAGGAGAGGAAAGAGGGGGCCAAAGCAGACAGGAGAGCCTCGCGTCTGGGCCACATATGGACCACATTCACTGCAGGCAACTGCATAAAAAGCGATGGCAATGGCCACATGGCAAACACTTAAACAGTTAAGCACACACACACACACGGATACAGATACAGATACACTTGGGGGCAATCACATTGACACTCTACTGGCAAATGCAAATAGCATGCGGCAAAAGAATACACTTGACTTTCCATTCAGGCCAGGTGAGAGTCACCCGTGTGTGTGTGTGTAGGTAGCAATGCGCATAAATATCAAATTCTTGTACATTTGTTGACACTTTTCATAACAGATTGCAAATTGGTTGTCTACTTTGTGCAGCTGCTGCCTTCCATTTACATATGCATATAGTTACATCTGCTCCTGCTCCTGCATCCTTATCCTTGGCTGTATCCCTTTGCCTGCAAGCCAATTAATAAATTGCTAGCCACAAATGCTAAGCTGCAATGGCAACAACAAATTATATTTATGTGCACATGTGGCCAATACGTGGCTGGCAACAGCATCCAGATTTATGACTGCGCTCTGGCACTATAATACAGACAAAGGCGAGCGTGAGAGTAAACGATTTGGCTTAATGGAGCTATTCATATTATTGTTAGGGCTATATTTCAGATCAAGAAAAGGGAACTGAACAGATAATGCTCGACAAGTTGTGAAAACAATTTAGAAATATAAATAAAATAAATAGGAATAATTTTAAAATAGTTTTCATTCCAGAAATCATCTTGAAGAAACGAGAATTTATTTATTTATATTGATGACTACATAAGTCAAGACATACAGCAAAACTTTCATATATAAGGGAGTCTATTTCAGACAAAGAAATCTACAAGTTTTCGTCTTATATACTAGGCACCCATCAAATTTCTTTAAAAGAATTAATTAAATTCAATAAAATGGACATTTAGTTTGCTACTGTTGCCAGTTCTATGGAGCATCAGTTGGCTGCCAAGGACAATATTTATAGCGCACATCACTTAAGTACTTCAATGACGATTGCCCAAAGTTCCAAAAGTCTGCCCAAGGCATTAACACTCAGCATTCGTTTCGTTTATTTCTATTTGCAAGGCCAATAAGCCAAATAAAATAAAATGACAATGTTTTTGAATGTTCTACCAAAAAGGATTTAACAAATGGGGCACTTGATGAAAGTTTAGTTTTCCATTTTATTTTATTTTAATATTTGTAGTAGTTAAAGAATATATAAATATTTTTAAATTGTTCAAGCCCAATAAAAGAAAATAATAAATTGTGTTTATCACATTTGTTTACTAAATGGAAACTTTCCTTTTCTCCATCAAATTTGTTTATCAGGTTTATTTATTTATTTTTTTTCCCTATTTATTTTATTTATTTTATTACTGGCAAATATTTTACACTAATGTTACTTCTCCAGCATTTGTCGCTATATTTTTAGGGTATTCACATTTCGTCTGTTTGCTGCTAACAGTTTCCTCTCATTTTTTATAACCAACTGTCCGCGCTGATGATGACCAACCACATCATTACAAAGGCAGCGGAAACTTTAGCATTGCTGATGAGCCGCAGCCGGAAAGACAATGGCGGCTAGAACCTACTCAAAGTTAATCAAATTAAGTTTCGGCTGGCATGGTGCAGCTGAAACAGCGCTAACAAAGGGACATTCCAGGAGCAGCCAGCAGGAAGACGAATGAACAATTGGGTGCGTAAATTAATCATCTTTTCTTTTTATTGGCTTTTTATACGCTGGCTTTTTGCTTTACTCGTGCTTTGCCTCTCCTATTTTCCTTCTCTTCGGTGCGCCACAGTCGCTTGAACTTTATCATTGTATACATTCGTTTTTGCTCCAGCTTTTAACTTTTTTTTCTCCCGATTCGAGTCTATTTAGATTTCTTTCTCCAGTTGACAATTCTTTTTTGTTTATTACGACTTTATTTTTTTGTTTCTTTTCTATAATAATAAAAATAAAATTTATTACTTTAAAGGTATTTGCAAAGAGCTAAGAATAAAGTTGTTTTAACTTTGAAATAAGTTGTATTTTTTCCAAGGGACTTAGACTGTTTTATTTGAAAAAAGTGCTTATAGATTTTACAATAATATTATTGAGCGATGGATCTATTCATTGCTTTGAGTATAGAACCAAATTCATATTAATTACTTGTAATTTATTTATTATTTATTTTGTAAGTTTATTAATATACTATTTTACATTATCATGCTTAAAAAATTCTTTCGCCGGTCAACCGCATTTTCTGCTCCTTTACGGGGGTCACTAGAAAACTTTTCAGACGGGCGTTTTTTCTGGCTTTTCTCGGTTGTTTTAATGGCACCGAGATAGCAAATTTTTTTATTTTTTAATGCTCCGTTTCTTGTGTTATTTATGCTCTTGCGGCTTATTTAGATCCTGCGAAATGGGTGGATCCCGGCAAAACTTATTACGGAACTTATTAACAAAGTCAACACGCTGTTGTTGCTGTTGTTACTGCCCTCTGCAATGGGACCAAAAAGTTTATTATGCCAAACAACGTTTTCCATTAGGAGCTCGCCGGCTTTAACCCCTTGACGCTGCCACAAATGCCCCTATATTTACTGTTGTTGTTGTTGTTGGCATTGCTATTGTTGTCGTGGTGCTGGTCACATTGTAATGGTCGTTGCCAGTTTTCGGCACTTTGACGGAAATGTTGTGTATTATGGGAAACTTGCTCAGATTTCCGTCGCTTCCGGTGTGACATTTATTCATTATGATTTGCTCATTTTTCACAACTTTTCCTTGTTTTCTTCTCTCTTTCTCTCTTTTGCTCTCTCATTCTCTCTTTGTAGAAGTTTGTGGCAGCAGCGTTAATTGGAAGACTTTTGGGTGCCTTTATTTGCAAATAATTAAAAACTCTACGCAGGTTGGGCGTTTCGATAAACGCGAACTGCTATTGACCCTTCTCACACTGCTCGCATAATTTCATTACTGTAAACAGAAAGTTTTGTGGCTTTGTTTATGTGTGTATCTGTATGTGTGTGTGGGCCGACTCGCTTCTATAATAATTGATGTGACCCGCATTGGAATTTTTTGTGCCCCAAATTGTATTGACTCAGCAATTTCGCCTACTGATTTGGGTAGCAGAGGGAATCTTGTGCTACGCTTGGTTAATTAAGCGGGACGTTTGAACTCAATAATTGTGAATGAAAGGATTCGGGTCGCTTTTTACCACATTTGCCAACTCATGAACTCACATCTAATATTAACTGGCGTCCATTGGAAATATTGAAATTTATTACTTCATTACGAAGGGGTCTTCAATGTCTGTAGCTAAATAGGTCTGATGTGGTATGAGCATTATGGCCTTATGGGCCTTTTAGCTGAGTCGCATTTGCTAGCAGCAAGTGTGGGATAATTATTAAATTGGACTTCGAACTATTTATTAGCATAATTTGTATCTATTGTGCGATAATGCGTATTAGGCGCTCTGAGGCTGCACTTAAATTGAGGCGTTACGACTGGCACGGGCTGTCGCCGATTAAGCGTTATCCGTTCCACAAATTCCCTGCTTCTCATAGGCCCAAACCTATTTGGTTCATGCTAACAATTTGACCAAATATGCTGCAACAACAACAACAACAACAGCAATAGATGAAGAGAAACAAAAGAACCAACACAAATATCTAATAAATATTTATGGCAAAAAAATAATAGCCAAAGCCATAAAATTGTTTGCTCTGTCCACTCACAGACACACCACACATACACACATACATATGTATATATGAAAGCAATTCGTGTAGTATATAATTGCATACACACACACATACGCAGCTTGTGTGTGTGGGATGTAGTTCCAATTGTAATTTGTATGAAGCACACACATTTTAATAGAAAGCCACAGTTGCTGACCTGTATGTGTGTGTGAGTGAGTGAAAGAGAGCGCGTGTATGAGTGGAAAAGAGTAAGAGTGCGAGTGAGCATAGAATGTTGTCCAATATAGCCTCTATGGCATGAGGCTCGAGTCGGGTTGGAGCTCACATAGCTAACTTTACAATGAATTTCGTTTGAGCTGAGAGTCGTTGCGAGTCGAAACAAAAATGAAAAAAATTTAGCTAAAAATAAACTGTTTTGGAATACTTCAATATATGCATATATATATGGAAACATGGTGTCAGATGTTTTACTTTAAATATTTGTTGATTTACTTTATTTCCATCAAGCTGCATGCCACACCGTGTTGCAGGGTGTCCGAACTCGACTCTGATTTAATTAAAGAGCATCTGAGAGTCCACTTTGAGTGCTGCACATTGTCTTCAATATAAAGTGTGACTTAATTGTTACGCAAGCCATGCACATGGGCAGGTGTCGCTCCTGTTTCAATAGTAGAACTGACCTCTCAGGGCGAGAAATTGAGCATCGGAAAAATATGTAAAACAAGGTTTATTAGAGTTGGCAGTTAGGTGAGAGCAGATGTAACCTGACTTTCGTTCAATTTGGCAACCATTTCCTTCAATTCTGTGACAAACTACTGATATTAAAGATATACAAGACTAGACCTAGTGAGGCAAAGGACATGGCTGAGCACCTATTGTAGATGTATATCTGATAAAAAGCCAGAGGTGAGTTGGTCGTATTATTTTGGTTGTATAATTTGCTGTTCCATAATTTTGGCATTTATGCTTACTAAATATAATAATATAAAATCTGTATTCATATTTTTGCTATGTCAGCTCAGTTGTCATAGGGAACGTTACAATGCGAACGAATGAAGGCCATCGCTTAATTTAAATCTCAATTTTTATTGCTAGGCCGAATGGTGTTAGACAATAGAAACAGGAGCTGCAAAAAAAGCAAAGCGAAATAGAAATAATAAAAAATATTCCCAGCTACAAAAGAAAATCACTTAAAATTCATGACATGTCTGGTGGGGCGGTGTTGGCTCAAACACTTAAGCGTAGGCACATTGTACAAGTGCGAGTATCTTGTATTTCGGTCATAAATTAGCACTACGCGGGGCTCTCGGCAAAGGCTTTTGGTGGAAACCTCGGCTTTTTATTTATGTGCGACCGGGTCTACAGATTGCCACATGAGTGTGTAAATGTCTTTGTTTGTGTGTGTTTGTCTATGCCTCTCTCTCTCCCTCTCTCTCTCTCTCTCTCTCTTTCTGTCTCTCCCTCTCGCTCACTCTCGGTGTGTGTATGTGCAATAAACGAGGCCAGCAAGGCAACAACTTGTAAATGTATCGCTGTTGCTGCCACATCCACATCCACATCTACATCCACATCCACATCCAGATCCAGATCCACATTTACCACATCCATAGCTACTTCCGGCTTTTGGCTCGACTCGATTCATTTTCATGGCTCGCTTTCTGCATTGCGCTTTTACGGCCTGAGCGTTTTCTTACGGCTTCACTTTATGCTCCAATTATAAGCAGACAGCGCTCAAGCGTATCCTGTTCAAACAAGAAACGGAGTACAGAACTCGAGTCTAACTCCCTGTCTCCCTCTCTCTCTCCCTCTCTCTCCCATCCCTTTTCTGTTTGCGATTAAGTGTTACTTTGTTGATTTTGTTTGTTTATTTCTGCTAAATTAATGGCGTCCAATGCTGACACTTCCGCTACACTCACAAACACACACACATAGACACACTGAGTGCGCTTAATAAAGTTGTGGCTAGTTCTGAGGGCTTTCAAGTCCGTAGCAACCTAGTTGCGTGCAGCTGGTTAAGCAGCTCTACTCAGGTCCCTTCGTTCTCTCTATTCCACTCAGTGTTGTTGTTAATCAGCGTTTTGCCATTATCCTTTTACACGCGCCTCTGATTATGAACATCATTAGTTACTGCTCGCCGCATCTAAGATTTATGGCTCTGCAACAGGGCCGTCTCCTCTTGCTCAGCTTTGCTCCAGCGCCTGCCCAGCCACAGCCCAGGCCTGCCTCCGATTCTGTTACAATCTGTAGTTACAGTTAATTTGACATGCATAATTGTGGGTGTGGCTGCCACTCGGTAAGTTCCCCGACTTGTGGCTGCAGCCTCAAGATTACTCACAGCTCGTGCTGCCATCCTGAGTGCTATACGCATGGCAGAGGACCCACACGTGTCGATAAGCACCCTCAACAGGTTGCACTGACACCAAAATGAGACCACAAAATATACTTGCTTCACATGGCAAGCACCATGAGCTGCCCTTAATGTTATATTATTACAAGAGTTTACTTCATTTCTAAATTGAGTAATTTATGAATTATTTAATAACAGTTGCCTTGCTTGAGTCGTTTAACTTGATATGAAAAGTTATATTGATGGTTATAATATATATAAATATATAATACACATAAATATATGAAAATATTAACATAATATAGTTTTTATTACAAGAAAATGTGAATTTAATATATAAACGTATTAATATAATATAAATATATATCCACTTTTCGGTATTTGATTTTATTGAGAGTAATTTAATATCACAGGTAAATAATTATTATTTTAATAATCTTCCAATGTGTTTGTTCTTTGAATATTGATTATTTGTCATAATAATATTTATTTATTGAGGAAATATCAAATAATAGAAACTTTACTTTTGTTGTTGTAGATTTTGAATAAGCATTAAGAGGGAAATAAATTCAATGAACACCAATTCAACAAGCTCGTTTCAAATATGCACTTCAAAGAATTTTCGATCTGCTGGAATCTGCTGAACAATGAAATATTGAGTGTCAGGGCATAAGCAAAGCGATAGGAGGGAGTAGCTGCTGCTCACAACAAAGCAAGGCTCAGTTCCCACTTCTCACTGACCCTAATACAGGTATTAAGTTTCCAATTGGTAATCTCACAGTTTTTCGTTTCAAGAAGTTTCTTGACCAAAAAAAAAAAAAAAAAAAAAAAAAGAAAATACAAAAAAGAAAAGTTTTGCCAACAATGATTAAGGCGTATCTGCAGCTAAAAGTTTTTTGTGTGGCTAGTTTGAAGTATACACAGGAAATCGAGCCATCAAGCTAAACAGAAAACATTTTTTTTTAATGCTGCTTCCACATTGGCAATTGCCTATATGACTTAACGAACTGAGCCCGAGCTAATGCATTTTGAAGTCCTTGGCAAGACAAACATTTTGAAATCCATTTGGATTTGCATCTAATTGAAATTTTAATAAATCACGTTTAAGACCATAAACTCGTATTAATCGATTCTGATAAAATGTGATAGTCTTATTGGCTAGAGCTCGTTTTGGCATTTATTCAAATCAGAGCTCTGCAAATATCTCAAGGCTTGCCAGACTTAAAGCTAATGCCTGAGCATATATTGCCATAGATTTCTTGGAATTAAGCCTATGAAATGAGAATTGAAAATTGGGCAACGCTCACACATGCAATAGGTACAGTATATTTCCCATGCTAAGGTCCGGCGGAGAGTGAGGCGGAACAACAACAACTGGCAGCAATTTGTAGAGCAATAACTTTGTATCGTTTTATATGCTTGAGGCCTATTTTAGGCAATTGCTATTGTTGTTGTTATTGTGCTCGAGCACAAGTGTCAAGAGTTCAACTGACCCCAACGGCATAGGCGTTGCCCCGTTGCCCCACCCCTTCATCTCCTTTGGCAATTCCGTTCGGTCAATTGCCGCCAACTGTGCCTGGCTACGCAACGTGTCGCTTAATTGATAACGACGTCAACAAAATTGACGCCATGGACGCAATTCGTACACAGCAACAACTACAACGGCACCAAGACCAACAAAAGGACAACAACAACAACAGCGACAACAACAACAATGGCAGCAGTGCCACTGAGCCAACAAAAAACAAAAATTGTTTTCACTTGACATCAAAAGCATGCACATGTCGAAAACAATATGGCGGCCAGCCGGCCATGTGTGCGTGTGTGTGTGTGTGTGCATATGTGCGTGCGTGTGTGTAGGTCAATGAATGGCTGCCGAGGCCGGAAGTAGCAAACACGAAGCATACGAAAATCGACTCTCAGCGGAGCAGTTATGCCTCCCCCATGAGAGTGTGCGGATGTATTTTCAAGAGCCACAATTTTCCAAGCAATTATTGCTATTGGTATGGCGAATGCATCGACTTACAGATGACAGTTGGGCTCGTTTCTGTAATCCTGCACACATTACAAATAATCCAAGTCAGCGGGACATTGCCATTGTTAAGGATTTCTCACTTGGCTTAAGGATTTCGGCCAGCAATAGAGTTTGTGTTTTTCGTATCAGTTACATTTGTATTTCATCTAGCATCATGCAATAACAGATTTTTTGTTTCATAGGAGATTATTAAATGATTGGGTATAATTTAAAATATAAGTAGACATATATTTCTATAATAGACTTTATTTATTTCTATAATAAACTAGTTGAAATATTTTAATATTCATTTGTTTAACAATGATATAAAATCGCAAGTTTTAGCTATACTCTTTTCATATCATATTTTTCAGTTTTTTATTTTATTTGTTTATGAGTTTCATAGACTTTAAAAGTGAATAACTATTCCCAAAGGATATGACGGGTATTTCCAAATTGAACGTTCTGTTTACTTATGAATAAATGTTGAGCTAAACACGGTCTTACGGACTTGAAACCAATTCCTTATCTGATTTCAATAATAGTTTGAAAAAATGTCATATTTGCAAATATAAAAATTAATTTTAATTTATTTTGTTAGCTGTTGTGCCTCTCCTGAATATTTGGGATATTTGTGCTATTTTTAAACGAAATATCTCTTGCAGACAATAATCATAATCAAATTAAATTAAAGGTTAAAAAACTTGTTCCTGAAGTCTCAAAAAAAAAAAAAAAAAAAAAAAAAAAAATCATGAGAAAAAAATAATAATAATATTTTAAGTGCTTATTTAAACTAGCCTAGTCTCTAAATGAATACCCATGAATTTGTAATTTCCATAAAGTGAATACAGAGCATGTGCAAGTTGAGTGAGCTGTCAGCCTTCGTACAGGCTTTTATTTGCTATTTTGCATTTTTACGCGTTCTGGCGTGAAATTTTTATGAATCTACCAAAATTTATTCCATGTGAAGCTTTAACGCATATATCCAAAGCGCCTTATTCGGATTTTTCAATGAAATTAATATACACAAACATACACACATACATACGTATGCAATATATGTGGAATATTTATGTGTAAAGGTCTAGCATAAAAACGAAGACTTGTTGATGTACGAATATTTGAACGATATTTCACCACGAGCGCTCGAAATTTATGATTTTAATTGGTTTGGTCAAGCGGAAATTTCAAAAGCATTTTTAATACTACATTTGAGCACCATTCTTTGGACTGGGCCAATAAAGGCCATCGATTTCTTCTGTTTGCTCTGCAGCGTTTTCAATATTGTTTTGTATTCAGCGAGGCTTGCATTTCGCATGATTGATTTATTCAAGTGGAAAAGCTCTCTGAACATAATCAAAAAATAACCTTTGACTTTTTAGACGTAGCCAATTTGCAACAATGCCTCAGAGTCGAAAAAATATTTACACGGTATATTTGCATAAAAAATGCATAATGAAATTGTTGAAAAAAAAAAGAAAGAAAAACAACTGTGTTTGGGAGCAAGAGGAATGCTTGACAATTAATTTGTTGCATGAGTAAAATTTTTTATTTAATGTCGCCTTTCGCCCTGTATTTTCATATTTTGTAAATATTGATAAGCAAAACATTTCATATGTGGCTTAAATTTGTTTTAAAAATTGACGGCTTAATATTTTTTAATGTTTGCATAACAATCAGAGGAATACAACAGCTCATTTAATAGAGGCATTCCAGCATATTTTCACCAAACGAGAATATACAGTGTATATCTCGGATATTTACAATATATTCAATATATGCCACAAATATGATACTTGATTATTTTTAATTAATTTAGGAACTATAGTCTAACACCTTATTGGCTCTCAATCCAAGAGACTCAAGTTTCACATGAATATATAGCATGGGAACGAAAATTAAGGCCAGCTCGGCAGTTGCCTTATCTCATTGTGTTCTATGAGCAGATGCACACATTCATTTACATAATTATGCCAATATGAAAGTCATTGCTGCACACATTACGTATACGCCGCGCGTGTTAATGCCTTTTCATGAATCTTATTCTGCGCTTTTTGGTTTTTATTACTAAAGTGCGCATCGCTCCCAATGACTATGAAAAGTGTTATTCGAGCTGCACGAGTGTGTGTGAGAGTAGGAGTGTGTTGTTGTTGTTGCTGCTGTTGATGTTCGGTAATGTGAGAATACAAAGCTGTAAAACAACAAAGACGAAGACAAAGCAGCAGCACGGATCCATAAAAGCGTGATGACAAAGGCATAAACTGTTGAAAAAGAGAAAAAATAAATTACAGAATAAAAATAGTGTATATGTATACGCACTTGCAGAGAGATGGACAGACAGACAGCCACTCTCAAAAGGTGTGAGATCGAACAGCAAGCAAAGCTGAAGCCATCCCGCTGCCTCCCTATTATCAATCCTCCATTTACGGCTGCATTTTGCTATGATTTAAATTGAAAACCACGAAATGATACTGGCGTCTATGGGCGGGGCATATAAATTGAATTTAATTTATTTATGAATTAATTACATTTCTCCCATTTGAAATAATTAATATTCTTATATAATCCCGTATTTAAACTTCCTACTAAATACTTTTTGTATAGCCAATATTTTCACCGTGTATTTTTGGATAGAAAGCTCTTAGTTGAACTATTTTGAATGTATGTGAACATTCTTTAGCGAAATATTTTCTTTGGCTTATGTTTTAGTTGGAGCTTTTTGCACACAAACCAAACTGAAATTGATTTACCCCCGTTGCTATTTAAATAAAAACCGAAGAGGAAATAAAACAAAAACAGCCATAGCAATAAAAGTCCAGCTGTGCGCTTTCAAAAATCAACAGCACGGAATACAAATATAAACACATAGATGCTCGCCACACACCCGCACACTGACACACTTGTAGATATAAAAGCGAATTATCGAATGAGAAGAAACCGAGAATGGCCTTTGATTTTGCAGCTATTTTTCGGCATTTTTCGGGGTATTAAAGTTTTATACGCGCATTAATAGTCCAGCGCATGAGTGTGTGTGCGGGTGTGTGTGTGTGAGCGTGTGTAAGCGTGGGAGCTGCTTGAAAAGTACATTGACTTATTAGCGCCCACGCATCAATAAAATTACCACGCTTCCTCTCTATATGCTGTCCTCGTAAGCGTCAAAAGCTGCGCAGCAGCTCAAAATAGAATCGTAATTTAATTTATCCCCTCAACGAAAAGACAGCTTTGCTCTCAGGTATGATCGACTGCAGGATACTCTGTTTGCTGCTGAAGCTGAAAGTCGTCAAATAAACAAACCAATTGTGAATTTGCTATGCAGACAATTTATATAGACTGTTAATGCCAAATCTCATTAACAAGAATTGCTCCTCCCGCACCACACAATGTTATGTTATTAACAGCATTCTGTTGTGTACTGCTGAGTACTTCCTCTCACACACTTGTCACTTGCCACTCCTGGTACTGACGAGACATATGTACATCTTATTACTAATGCTATACGAGCAACACAGCTTTAATCTAAGAAATAAAGACGAGGAAATTACAACCCGGTCTTTTTGCTTATCGGCGACGCCACCACTCCAACATTTGGTCCTTCGAGCCGGAGCTTCATCCACCTTCACACCAGCATTCCATCGGCCGTCGAGATAAGTACCCCATTCTTGTCTAGAGTAGTACATACATATATATATGCATAAATACACTGGCACCTCTCATCCGCCTTCCCTTGTATATACATATATATGTACTAATCTAGCAATATTTCGACTACATGCCTATATGTATATATTCTTATATATATAGATATGTATTAAGCTGTGTTTAAATCCGATTAATATTTATTAACACGAGAAGAACAATATCCTTTGTTGATCGTTTAATAAATTTATTTACATATTCTGCCTTTTCATCCATCCGCACATACATACATATGTACTCATATACATATGTAACTAGTCGCCGGCTGCAGAGAGACATATATATGTATACATACATATATACATGCTCCTCGCTCAACTATTAAATAAAACACAGTATCCTTTGTTGTTTTTAATAGTTTTATTTTGCAATTTAATAATTAATTTCTACTAGTTTTATTTATCTATTTGCTAATTGTGTGTCCGCTTTCTTCTGTTTGTACGAACATACGCTCATACATACATACATTCATGTATGCACATATGAGCATCTTGAAACTTCTTCATATTTCACTCGCGTACAAACAGCCCAGCAACACAATTAACATATAAATTCACAATAGCAACTTCCACATACATATACACTACACATTTACTAAACAATAATCTTAAATTGTTAAATTGGTTGTTTTGTGTTGTGTCCAAGCAGCTGAGATCGTCACTAGTATCGATAACATTTTCAATAGCTATCAGCGGCCGCCACAATTTCGTAACGATAGTTGTGTCACGATCAGTATTTATCGTATTTCAAAGAGACATTGTAAAGCAAATTTAATTATTAAATTTATCCTAATTAAAATAATTAATTACAAAGTCGAATTTCAAATTAAGAATTTGATTATTTAATTTATCCTAATTAAATAAATTAAATTTTTTGCCTTTTCTTCTTCTTTGTTTTCGCTTTACTTGCAACAAGGCAATAATTCTTTTCTAATTTGCTCTACGTTCAGTTGACAACATTCTTGCTCTTGTCAACTGAATTACTTTGTTCTTTGAGTTAATTTCTGCCTCCATATCAGAAATTTCCAGCAGCTAACTTCTAGTTAGCATCCATGTCTGATCGTTCGGGTAGAGCGCAACTTAGTGTATCAGCTTCGCGTCTGATCAAGCGCAGTGCCTCTGCATCACCCATTCCGTCCGGGAAACCGCAGACAAGTAGCACTTTCAAGCGTAGTCCGGTCGTCACCCGATCCAGTCCAAAGCCCGCAAGTCCGTCTAAAATGTCGTTGTCTGACTTCATCTCGGCTGCGGATAGGCTCATCAAGTTTGAGTCGCGCATTGACGGTCCCGGAGACTCTAACGCCACCCAGGCGGCTCAGCTCCGAGCATTCGAGATCCGCCGAGATCGGGTCAAGGCATTGTGGGATGATGTTGAGCAGCAATATAAGATCTGTGCCAGAGCATTGAGCCAAGGGGCGAGCAGTGGCGAAGTTGAAGCCATGGAGGCCAAGTTCGACAACTGCTACGCTGTCTACGAGCGGTGTACGACCCACCTGAGTGTACAGATCGATGCACTTTCCGCATCGAGTACACCGCCCGCTCCTATGTCCGCTCCTTTCGCCTCGTCTGAAGGCTGTCGCCTTCCACCCGTTGATATGGAAGTGTTCCACGGCGACTACTTGCGCTGGCCAACATTCCGCGATCTTTTTACTGCGATCTACATCAAAAATCCGTGTTTAACTCCGGTGGAAAAGCTATTCCACCTTAATTCGAAAACAGCAGGCGATGCAAACGCACTAGTCGCAGAGTATCCTCTCACAAACGACGGCTTTGCATCGGCTTGGGTCTCTTTGTGTGATCGGTTCGAGAATAAGCGGCTGTTAGTCAACAGCCAGCTTAGAACTCTTCTCAACCTTTCCAAGATCACCAAGGAATCAGGCTCCGCTCTCAGAGAGTTGCATGGCACCATTCATAGATGCGTCACTGCAATCGAGCATGCTCAAATCTCTACGGAGAATTGGGACTGTATCCTTGTGTTCGTGTGCACATCCAACTTGCCAGATCACACTCGATCTCTCTGGGAGCATTCATTGACACGAAAAACCGAAATCCCAGCCTGGCAGGACGTTAGTCACTTCCTTAGCGAGCGCGCTCGTGCTCTTGAGGCTATGGAAGGTGACCGTTCTGTTCCAAAAGTTCCAAACTCAACTCCGAGATCTGCGAACCCTGCCTTTCCGAAACGACTGAACTCGTTCAGAACGCAAGTGGACACAATCGGTACAAGGTGCGATCTGTGTTCAAGAGAGAATCATCCAATCCGATTCTGCCCTCAGTTTCTCCAACTATCCATTCATGAACGAGAGAGTTACATAAAATCAAGGAAGCTTTGCCTAAACTGTTTCGCTAAAGGTCACCAGTTACGAGAGTGTACCAGTACTCACAACTGTTTCACGTGCAATGGTCGACATAACACCCTACTCCATAGGGACAATACTCTTCGGACCGCTGCTGCCTCCGCAACAGCTATAGCTCCGACTCGTACTCCAGGTATGTCCAACGTCCAAACGTATCTGGCTGCCAACACGCGAGGTGTCCTCCTCGGCACGGCGGTGATTAATATATGCCACTTCGGCGCAACCTATCCCGCCCGTGCTTTAGTCGACTCAGGGTCCGAAGCGACTTTCATTTCTGAGCGACTGTTCCATAATATCAAGTTGCCCTTCAAATCCGTGCATACTCAGGTATCCGGCCTGAATCAAGCAGTGACAGCTGAGGCACACAAGCTATGCAACTTTGATATTGGTTCTCCGTTGAAGCCGAGACTGCGAATCAAAGCTTCTGCTCTCGTCGTGCCAAACCTGGCTGGTAACATCCCTTCGTCCCCAGTTCCGCAACTCTTGTTAAACAAACTTCCGAAAGTTCAGCTAGCTGACCCCGAGTTTTACAAGAGTGCGGAAATTGATGTCCTGATAGGCGCGGATATCCTTCCGACTATCATTCAGGGAGGCTATCACCCTAATATTTGTGGGCCTCTTATAGGTCTGGAGACTATTTTCGGTTGGGTACTGACAGGCCCACTTTCACAGATGATACCAGGAACGGTCTCCTCCTTCACAACTCAAGTTTCTGTTTCGGAAGAGGCGAAACTTGAGTCTCTGCCAACCGTATCATCTGACGAAGCTCTTCCATTCCGAGCTCCCGACAGCACCACTCCGAAAGTGAGGGTCGGTTTCAATGCTCTCCGTCCAGCACTGAATGACAGCCTGAATAATATTCTTTGTTCAGGCCCATTATTCCAACCCGATCCTCGTCCTCCTTGTGCTGTCAAACTGACCTCCATGTTGTGTTCTAACGAGCAAGCAATTCAACCTCCAACTCATCCGATCTTCCAGATAAAGACGCCGTCATCCAAAAGCAGCAAGCCACGCGGTACCAATTCCTTCCAGTGCCGCGTGTGCCCAGGAACCCACGGACTCCGGAATTGCCAGCGTTTTCTGGGCCTTTCAGAGGAGAAACGGCTGAGTGCGGTACTTATGCATAAGTACTGCACGAACTGCTTGGCTCACGAGCACTCCGGGCAATCCTGCCGCAACAAGGGACGTTGCAAAACGTGTGGCCAGGATCACCACACGCTCCTGCATCTCCAGGGATCAGCACGTCACTCCGCCTCGGCTCTCAAAAAGGCGGTCACAGCTCCGCTGACGGCTTTGATCCGCACACCAAAGGGTCTCCAGCTTCAAACGCGACGTCCTAATTTGCAATCCTTGCAAGGGGGGGGAGTATGTTAATGCCAAATCTCATTAACAAGAATTGCTCCTCCCGCACCACACAATGTTATGTTATTAACAGCATTCTGTTGTGTACTGCTGAGTACTTCCTCTCACACACTTGTCACTTGCCACTCCTGGTACTGACGAGACATATGTACATCTTATTACTAATGCTATACGAGCAACACAGCTTTAATCTAAGAAATAAAGACGAGGAAATTACAACCCGGTCTTTTTGCTTATCGGCGACGCCACCACTCCAACATAGACTTTTGTTTGATCTATATGGATATATAGTATATAGTAAATATTCTATTACATTGCATAACAAGGAAATTATTCAGTGCTTGACTTCAGTATACCTGAAAGTTCATATGCACTATTATACTTCTTCTATAGAGCGCAATCAAAGATGTCCCTGTCCCAGATTTTTGGCAACTTAACTGGCTAAACTTAAGATCAAGGCGTCGGTCATGTGACAGAACATTTAAAATTCTTACGGTATTAGTAAGTGAAATGGAATAGTTCAATGGAATGTTAAGTCGTTGAACACTTTCAAGTGAGACGGTTTAAAATAGGATTGGCAACTCGAGGATAAAAATCAATTTTAACGAAGTTTGAAAGTTTGGCTAGACATACAGACATAGCAAGATTGAAATTATTTAAAATTGTAAAGTATTCAAGACGGAGTTTAATTATTACTGGTTAAGCCAATTATCGATTACCTAAACCAGAGTTGAATGGATCGTATTTCATTCGTTTGGCTTAATCATAGCTATCAATCGCATGTCAAGACCAATTCCAAAGGCATTTCGTGTATAAAAGCTGACAGCGCTTTGATGATGCCCGTTTTCAAGCCAATGAGCTTTAGTGCCCCGTTTAGTCAAGCAAAATATAATATGGGCTCGGCTCGATGGTGTTTAAGATTATAATTGTGTTTATTGTGCTTAAATGGCTATTGTATATGTTTGATGTATTTATTGCGGCTCATTATGTTTTATGGGCGTGACAAGTGACAAAGTACAAAAAATTGCTGGATTTGTGATTGTTAAATAATGCTTAGACTAAATCGTCATATGCCATAAATATCTGGCGATGATTAAGAGTTGGCAGAAATTTTAAGTTATTGCAGTTAGTTGGTAAATTCCGAATATTCCGTAATTTCTGTATAATGTATATTATTAAGGTTAATAGTTGCTTTTGAAATTATATATTCAAAATAAATATTCAATATTAATATTCAATAATGAAAGAGCTTTGAGGATTACGGGATAACTATCTAGATTACCTGATCATCTTTGGTATTTACTATCGTTAGTAGTAGGAAGTTGTTAGCTAGTGCTGGACTTTCTACAAATGGTAATCTGATAAGAAACAGTGAATCGCTCGTAACATTTTTGAAACACATCTTTCACACTATTAATTGCATTCGTGAGCTGTGCTGATAAATGAAGCAGCGTCGCGTGGCAGACATGTGAGAGCTGTGTGGCAAGAGTATCCTCACTGTGGCTTAACGATGTGCGTAAGTGCAACAGCAACGGCAACGGCATCAGTGTCGATGGCGATGGTGAGGCCGGGCGCGAGCACGCCATTTGCCAATAGACGGACTGATTGATGGTGTGGCTGCGACTCGTATATCAAATCAACATGTAAATGTAGAAGGAAGACTTACAGGGCAGACAGCGGGACAGCGGGACAGTGCGACAGCGCGACAGCAAGCCAGACAGCGTAGCCACACGCAAGCAATTTAAAAGGCCATTTGTCTACATAATGCGCCCAGATCTGGGGCGGGGCATAGTCCTCGTTTCTGTTTTTGGACCTGCCCTTGATATGGCGCTAGATAGTGGAAAATTCGCAGGGCCACGTGGCTATAAAACAAATAAAAAGAAAACGAAGCAAACTCAGCCACATATGAAGTTGGCAAACGTTCCCTCAGCCTTCGATCACAAGATTCCCTTCCCTTCGTCTACGAGCTGCGTGTGAAATAACTCGATTTCCGCTCGGTCTGTCCTGCACGCAGGACGCGAGCCACTGTTCAAATGCGTGTAACTATGCATGTCTGCGGACTCTATGGGGCGTTGGAAATTCAATTTACACAATTTTGAGCGCAATTAAAATGGAGGCGTTGCCCCAGCGCCCCCAGCCTTGCGCCAGCAGTTCATGCAGTCCGGGACGCACGCAACTCGAAGCTAGTTTTTATGTGTCCATAACTTGAGAGCTTGATGTGTGGTGGTCCGTCCGCAACTTTTTATGTTTATATTTTATGCATTAAGTACTCTATTAAATTTTTTGTGGCCTGACCTCGGCCAAGCCGCGACGCCAAGAGCAGCAAGAGCAGCAAGAGCAGCATGAGCATTCATGTAGCTGCTCGTATTCTGTCGCTCGCATTCACATACATAAATGTAAGTATAACTAGCTATTACCCAGAGCATTTGGATGGCTGTGCTGGTTTATTGTGTGGTTCCATCCCGAATTTATGGTGCACTAGACATGCCACACATTTATCGTCCATGCGTCGTATACGCGATATTTATTTGATATTGATGAAACCAAGCAACAAGACCATTTGGCTCTTGCTCAAATGAAGTGAATAGTATTGATTCTCTATCTTTATTAGCAAATAATATCTATTTCACTTAATGTAAAGTTTAAGAAAGCAGAAGAGTGTTTTCAGCACATATAATGAGATATTGAAGAAAAAAATATTAATCTAAAATGTAATTTAAATAAGTTAGATTAATATTTGCCATGTTTAATATAAAAGTGAAATATTATCTGCATGAGATCTAGCAGAAAACAATTTTATTTTTTTATTTTTAAATAAAAAATCGTATTATTAAACAAATTATAAATAAGGCCGATGTGTAAACAAAATAAGAGATTCGGTAAAGTCAATTGAATATATTCAAAAATTTACAATCACCTCAGTTAGTTCCATATATCTTTATCTACATTGAAGCTTGAAGTGGTTTGCTATTACAATATTATCTCAAGTCAGTCGAATAGCCTTTCTCATGTTTATAGACTCGAGAGATTCGTAGAGTATACACAGAATTGATTGTTAAACTATTTCTGTTGTTGCTCTTCTTGTTGCTGCAGCTTTTGTTAGACGTTGACGCTCGCATTGCTCTTAGATGACCTCAGAGGACAAACGAAGTGGCATGGCAGTTCAACGGAAATCGGCTTAAAATTTACTCTGCACACACAAGCAGCCCGGATGACACACACACATGCACAAGCACACGCACACACACACTACACCAGCCGGCTGATGCGGACAAAGCGTGCGTGATTTATGGTCGCGGCTCTCGCGGACGGCACAAACACTTTGCGAAGTCGGCCAAGCTGGAGCAATGGGCGAGTCGACTTATGCAGCTAATGCAACTGAAAGTTGCGGGCCAAGTTGAAAAAAGTTATTTACGGCAACTTTCTGACAGGTAGCGGCTGAAGGGAGGAGGGGAAGTGGGCTAGAACGAAGGTGTTCTAGCACTAAGTCGCCTATTGTAGGCCTCGAGCCTACCTGGCGCAGTTTTTAAATCATTTTTGTTAAATTTTCTATTCATTTTTTTTTATTTCTTATTCGCTTTCAGCGAACAGCACAAGTTGGCTTAAGATGGCAGCCATTTTGCATTTGGGAATGCTACTTGGAATATATGTGGGAAAGTGGCGTGGCGTTATTCGCAAATTATGTTACTTTAGTCAACTCGAATAAATCTTGGGGAAAGTGCGCTCTGCTGCTGCTGCTGCTCTGCTCGTGCTGCTGCTGCTGCCCACACACAAATCACAGGCAAATTAGTTACGCCCTTTCGCCGCGCTGGCAACTCTGGCAAACTTGTTGAGCGGCAAGTGGGCAGCCCTTGTGCATGCGACTATTGGGGGTCTTGGAGCAGCCAAGTATACGGCGAAAACTTGCCGCTAATGAGTAAATGTGGCAAAAGTTTAAATTAATTTCTGAAATGTGGTGCTGGCATACCGGCGACAGCGACAGCGACAGCGACAGCGACAGCAATAGAAATAGCAACAGCGAATGGGATATGGCCAAGGATTTCAATTTCCTTTATGGCGCCGGCTCTCTAATTATATTTTCGACACCTGCTGACCCATGACTCTGCGCATCTCTTATCTCCCACACAAACATACACACACACACACACGCACATACATGCACAGAGTCATGTGTTTATCAACTTTGCACCTGTCTCGGCTGCAGGTCAAAGTTGACTGATGCTCGCCATTCGAGGTCCAAGAGGCTGGCCGGACGGCCATTGACTGCGCCTGATAGCACACACTTACGGGATACATACAATATATATGTAACTGGGCTTGTTATAAAATAAAACATTTTCAAATGTGTCTGTTTTTTCGGCAGTCGAGTGCTAAATGTGCCTCCGATTTTCATTTTATTTCTTTTCTTGTGGCTGTTCATCTGCCAGCAAATCAGATAAAAAAGTTATAGCTTTTAATGTCTCATATAACTGGAGACGTCGCAAATAATTCACTTTTTACTTATTTTAGACAATACCGAGCTTTTAGATTATTGTTTGATTATTTGTTTTCCTTTTCTGTTCACATAAAATTTGTTGTACGAAATATAGGAATTTATTTATGGTCTCTCTGACATTATTAATAAAAAGCAGTTGAGTAAAATCGGAAATAATTTTAGACTGGTTAAAGTGAGCAAAGAAGAAGAAGTCTTGGGTGAAGCAAAATGTATTTGATTATCTTTTAATTTGAAAACATATATATTTATTTTGCAGTAATATTTATGCCTTGCTAAAAGATTCTAGTACTTCCTAATGTAATTTAAAAATGCTTCACATATTAATTTTCATTAATGACTGCCCTTTCAACTATCCCAGCAAATGAAATATAAAAAAATTACTAATAATAAAGTTAAACAAAATCTAATTAATCAATCAACTGACATATTTTATGCACATACAATTAATAACTGTTTTACTTATATAATTTATAATTAGATATGGTTTAATTAAACATTCAATTATAAAATATAATTAAACTGGAAATCAACTGAATATAAATATTTAGCTTCTGCACACATTCACATCAAATGAAATGAAATTCCTGCTGTGAGTGTGACTAAAGGGCCGAGCGGCAGAGTGTGAAAAGCGAGCTGTATTTAATTAATGCTCAAGTGCACTCGGAGCAGAGCATCGATAATAGACAGGCCTTCAGGCATGCGCCCATTGTTTTTGCCGACAGACCCAAATTATGATACCATACGTGTGTGTGTGCATGAGTGATGCTGATTTACTCAGATGGCACCTGGAGTAGTTGTATCGATTAAGTTAAAATGTGCACCGGCTGCCTGAACGAAATGCTGATCAACTTATTTTAGCATAATTGAATATTAATTTGAACCCCTCAATTGCCTCTGCCATGCACTAGGTATACGGAGCGCTTCAGCCTCAGGCTGTGCCCTGGGCATTTGGGCATATACAAATACGTGAGGTCGTCCGTGCTGTCATTTTGTTTATGTTGCGAATTTCCGGCTCAGCGTGTGTGTGTGTATGTGTGTGTGTGTGTGTGCGTGGAGGGGCCGGCTATTCATGCATCGTTGCGTCGCCTTGGCTGTCAATCACAACTGCTTGACAAATTGCTTTTGGACTCGACTGACGTGTTGACAGCGGAGCGTGCAAGTGTCCAGCCACGGAACGAATTCCCTTCACTCTCCCTTTCTCTCGCCCAGTGCCTCTCCCTCTCCACCCCTCAGCGATTCGCTTTGATGGCTGCCACTTTTTGAAGTGGAAACGTCTTAGGAATGCATTTAAACTAAAGACCGAGCTTAAAATGTTTTCAGTTTTGATGACCTGACATTGACAGTGTTGCAAACTGCTACCGCTGCCCAACACTGGCTGCTTCGCGCGCTGGCAGAACTGTTGGGAATTCGCAGACAAACACTCAGCCAAGGTGCGAAAACATTTCACGTAAAGTTTAATGTCACACGAAGCCAAAGTGAAAGTTGCATTTGATGTTTGCCACGTAGAAAGAAAAGGGAAAAAAACTGTGGAAAAAGCTAAAAATGAAAAAGGCAAGCGACAAGAGACATAGTTAAAAAATTACTTTAACTTACTGTCATTGAAGGCTCCCTTAGGAGATAACCGAGTTTTAAGTTGGGAACACCGACTTTCCTTACCGGCTGACAGTTTGCCGCTTAGTTTTCCCTTTTGTCGAGCGGCGAAAGGGGGTCAGGGACCGGGCAGCTAATGCGCCCCACTCGCAAATTCTCATATGCAGCCAAAGTTTATATAGGTCAGTGAACTCATGAAATGGCAATGCGACAATAACTGTCCCACATTTCAATAAACTTTTAGTTGTAAGTTGCAAAATCTTTCAGTTATACATTTGACATGTGCGAATCGAGTATTTATAGCTAAAAGTCTGCAGTCATTATTATTTCATCTTGCCTAATGAGGGGAGTAGCTGTATTTGGTTTTGTTACCTTATACAAACTATGCACAGATTCAATTCCATAGAATCGAAATTAAAGCTAATGAATCTCCTAACGGACTTGCACGAATAATGCCTTTCCAGGAACAGGACTTCAAATGGCTCAGCGCTTGAATGGCATCAGTGGCTGCCCTCGACTGTTTGTCCGTCAGCTACACAGCTCCACGCCGATTGTGTGTTACGTCTAATGTCTTTATAAAATTTCTCGGAAATTTGCTTAGACCTAAGTTGAATGTTACGTGATATTTCATCAGCTGGCGCAGCGGGCAAGGCGAGTTAGGTCAGAGCCAGAGCCAGCTGAGCTCAGGTCAGAGTCTTGGGCTCATCGGATTGTCGCCAGGCCGTCTGGCGGAGAGTGTGACATAATGTGATAAATGATGATTTTATAATCGTTTGGATGACATGTTTGTGTATCTGGGCCAACTCCTGCTCTTGGCTGGCTGGTCCTAGTCGGCCTATTCGGTCAGTGGCCAACTTTGGTTCTGGCCATGTCCTGCAGACGTGTTTCTGTCAGGCTGATCCAAAGACCAGACTTGGGCTGAGCCACTTTGCATGTTTAATATGGACAGGACCCTTTTGGCCATTTCCAATTCAAAAATGCTCTCTCTTTTTCTGTCTCTGTTATCTTATATAGCAATTGTATTTGCTATATATACATACATTTACATATGCCCGAATCTGTGAGGATGATAAATTATCGTTTGCCTACTTTTTGATGCAATATGATGTCGTCGTCTGCTGTGGGCGTTGCCAACGAACGTTGATCCATGGCACAAGCTCGGCCGTTGCCTCTGGCCTCTGCGACTCGTCCCATTTTTTGATTAATTGAATTTCACTTGGAGACAAATAGAAATTTGCAGTTTTCGGTCTGGCTGGCAGACAGCCGTTTGTTGTGACACTTTTGGTTAGGCTTTTGCACAAAATTGAATTATTACCAGCAAAATGTGATTTTAATTCAATTTACACAATTTAGAAATTGGTTTAAGACTCTGAATTAAATAAATACGAGAAGACAAAAACTAATAAATGAACGTAAATAATATGTGAGAATATCTAAAACAGTCGAATATCTTTAATTAAAGGTAATACGAGACTCAAAGGCTCTTCGAAATGCAAAATTTAAATTGAGTCAATATTGATACTGGCCTATCTCACTTTTATGGCTAAGAGATTAACTAGACGTAAGAGGTTCCTTCTATGGAAATGACAAGTCGGAAATCAGTTTCAGTTTTTTTTTTTTCGCTTTCTCTTTGCTCGCCTTTCATAATAAAAAATTGAAATCGAATCTCAGAATGGGCTGCGTATAATGTCAATCAATGTCCATATCAGCAGCAGCAACGCCATCAGCATCCACATCCACATCAATATGAACATCAACATCAACATCAACATCAGCAACAACCTCGATATAAACGGTTTCATTCTCGACGTCGTCGTCAACGTCAACGTCATTAAAGTGCATTTTAAAATAGAGTAATAAATATTTACTTAGCTGTGTCGAATGGCTGGAGGCTGACGTTGTGTGGGCGTGCCCACTTGATTGCCAGGCCATATCGTAATTGCAGATAAACTTTATGCCATTAACCTTAGCGCTGTCTAGTTGCCCGTCTGCCATTGCCGATTGCCGATTGCCGTCTGCATCAGGATGGGCAAACTGCAAAGTGCTTTTGAAACATTTCATGATAAGCATTTGCTAACCCCCCCATCCAGCATCCCAGTGAGGGGCTCCACTCATGCAATCGCCAAGCAGCCCGTAGAACCGTGCAGCGGGCTGTGCTTTTTGCGCTTTCAACAACTTTACATTTGTGGCACATGTGAGCAGAGCTGAGCTAACGAAGAATTATGCAGAATATCGAGCACCAATGCCACGGCCCGCCCCCAACCTCCCAGCATCCTTGCTTCCCAGACCCCACATCACTTAGGGGACCGCATGCGTTTGCCTTCATTAAACTTGTGCGCAAGCAAGCATCAGCAAAATGCATTAAACTTGGTAAATATCGTAAAAATTAATGACAACATTATCCGAGGGTGAGTCCAAGCATCAGCTCTTTGCCTGATTGGAGCTCTTTATGTGCATTGGCTCGGACAAAGTTCGACGATAAATTTTTGATAATTTTTAAAAGATTTTCGATCTGGATGTTAACGACGATTCATGACATCTTATTTGATCTGAAATATGCAATGTGCTATCGAATTCCACTCAGGCAGCTCTTATATATGCCTCATATGAGTTGCTACATAATTGCAAGATTGGACAGAGAGAATATTGAAGAAGAATTATATTGCTTATGCTGGTGGATTATTCACATGTTGGCTTGGGAATAAGGCATTACACGTTGTCACTCCTAGGTATATAAGACTGAGATATATATAATCTTCTTATATTTTTTGGTTCAGCCTGTATACCAGTAGAATTAAAGTTTAGTTCAATTTTAATAGCCTTTGGATAAATATATGAATAGGATTGATAAATTTCTTCTTCCCATTATATTATTTTATTTAGGCTGTAGCAGACTAAATATATTGAAAGAAAAGTTTACTTCAAATATAATAGCCTTTTCCAGCAACAGCTTTCGGAAAATACGCTTTATAAACGTTAAATATGATAATTTAATTTTTACAGTCCGTAAGCCTCAATTGCCATACTTCCATCTCTTGTGCCTAAGGGTAATTGATGTAGGGTTTTTAAAATATGTACAGTGTGTACAAGTGTGCATTTATATTTTAATTAAGTGGATTAAGAAATGTGTGCTTAAGGTCTGTAATCCAAAATTAAGTATGTTAAATATGAATAATATTTATTAAAACCATGCTCGATAGAAGATATACTGAAGCAGAGGCTTTTAAATACATGCTTGAATAATGTTGCAATGCTTATTTGAAAAAAAAAAACACAGTCTTCTATCTTCTATTTGCCAATTGATATTTCATTTAATAGCAGCAGTAACTCTTAAAAAAAATCCGTTTGGGATTTTAATTAATGACTACATAAAAAATTCAGTAATGGTCAAAGATGGTTTCATTTGTTGAATTAAGCAAGTATAAATATAAATATATTTAGCAATGCCCACACGCAGACATCAAATTCAAAGTCCATAATGAGTTGATGCCCACACGCAGACATCAAATTCAAAGTCCATAATGAGTTGCTGTCATTCCAGAGTTACATATGTCACATTTATATATATTTATATATGTGATACCTCAGCTGGTATGTTGGCAGCTGCTATGTCCAGCCGGCTGATGGTGGCTAATTACTGTAATTAGTATGCTACCGCAAAGTTATGACAGTTACGTAACGTTACGTCGCCGTACCTAACGGAATAAAAGTCGGCCATTTCTCATTTTAACAGCCACGGCTGTCGAAATGAACTTTCGTCAAGTGATTTAGCTCGAGCCACGCCGCAGCCACATCAATAACTAATATTTCATAATTAATGTGTCAGCCAGTCTGATGAGCCCTTGCAGCCAGCAGGACATTTCTATATATCTATATACATGTATGTGTATATGTGTTTATGAGCGTGTTTATATATGTATATGTAGTGTATGTGAGCGTGTTAGGTTTCTCTTGTAATGCACTCTGTACGCATCGCATGAATCTCGCCGCACGTTTTATATTCATTAGTGCACACGGCAGCAGATAGCAGATAGCCACAGGCTGGGTGGATGTGGGTGGTGGGAGATGGGAGGTGGATACGGTGTTGTGCTTCATTGTTTTTCATTATGCCCATTACTTATTGTGTTTCATCCTGTGCTGTGAATGGCTGCAAGGAAATTAACCGTTTAATGCGTGCTGAGCATGTTTTGCGCTTGCAATTCCTTCCGGCTAGGAGCATCAGCACCAGCGGAAACACACACAAATACTCACAGCTAAATTATAATCATGGCTGCGATTATCCTAATAGTCACTCTTACAATGCAGCCCGAGGACCTATAGGATTACTCAGTTTGTACTTACAGTGGGTATGTATGTGTGTGTTAATAGGATGTGCTGGGAAAACGTTATGAGACTAGTAAACTATAAGATTAGGTAAATAAAAGCAAAAATAAATTATTTATATACATTTATTTATTTATTTTTTTTGAAATGATATATTACTTGTATTTATTTGTAGATTATTAATTAATTAATTTTTTAATTAATGATTACTTATTATTATTAATTTTTTATTTATTTATTTATTTATTTTATTTTTTTATATTCCTTTCATTCATATTAATTGTTTTAATTTCACTTTATAGTTATTGATTTTTGTTTTACAAATATTTGTGAATAAATTTCATTCGGATTACAGCGACATTATTACATTTGCATATTTTGCGTCAACTAACGGACAATAGCTGAGCTTAACAAGTAAAATCCATTCCACACTATGCAACTCTTTCAGTCGTCTAAAACTAAGCCCGCTCTTAAGCCTCTTAGTTAGTTGGTTTAGCTTTTGGGCTGCATGGAGCGCCGGTTGGGCTTGTTATGCATGTGCGAAATCTCTTTTCGAGTAAATGTATTAAATCCGAATAGAAAGCTATTAAATATGTCTTTGATCCCATTTGCTTGTGCGCAATTTACGCAAGAATTTTGCATTAATTAAACCAATTAAATTTGAAACAGCACACAGAGCCCAAGGTAAATACAAAGGTGTCCAGGAGTTGTTCTACCGTAAATATGGAAAACCACGGTCTGCTCCTGCTGGGCTTGGTAGCCGAGCAACGTTCATTTATGAAAATGTCGCATGTCCCATTTAACAGATTTTGATGAATTTACTTGGAAAACATTTCAGTCAACTAACTTAATTGAATTCTGCCCCATGTCAGCGCTCATTTAATCTGCCTCGCTCTGTCTGTCCTGCTCACCCATTCCACTGGCGTTGTCCTTTTGAGGTGACAATTTAAGCACGCCGAATGCCATCAGATAACGACATTGATTGTGGTGCTTTACGCTCCGTTCTCCACCGATTTGCCATCCATCAATCGCAGGCACGCTTCTCGGCTTGGAAACGGCAACAAGAACAAAGACACGCCACATCATGTTGAGATGTTCCTTTTGTTCTCCACAGCACCACAGCACCCCAGCACCCAGCTCACCAGCCAAAGCCGAGCTCCCTCACTCTCTCATCCTCTCGCTGTCTGTGTGCTCTCTGTGGCTCTCGACCCACTGCGGCCGGCCCCTTGCACTCTGCTCTGACATTTTGAGTTTATGGCATATTTGCATTATGGCTCATACCCTTGTGCGTTGAGTGCAAGACATAGTGGAAGGCGGACTAATGTCGAGCATTCTGCATTCCGCCACTGATGCTGATGCTGCTGGTGCTGCTGCTGGTGCTGGCTGAAATCCTTTAACTGGGCACTCCAGTGCGCCCATAATGTCCTTCACTCTGTGTGCTTTGCATGTTGCACTAGAACAATGACATTGAGGTTGCCATGAATGCAGAAGACCCAGTCCAGGGTCGCGCTCTAATGTTTGAGTCTCAAATTGAATCCAGAGCTGGCTGTGAAAATATCTAGCTAGTGCCAGCTGACGCAGCAGTTAACAGGGAAAATACCAAATCTAGCTCGCATTAAAATTATGCCCAGCTTAGCAAGGAGGACGCATTTGATATGTGGCCACCCAAATAGAGGTCATCCCTAATTGGATAATTTTGAATAAATTGCAGTTGCAAGCATTCTGATATTTACCAATACAAACAGAACAAGACAATTTTGTAATCTAACCTGGAGCTTGAAGCAATTTAGTTTGCTTTACTCTGAGAAATATTTATGTAATATATATTTAATTTATTTTTATTATCATATATTATATTTCATATATTTTTGCTAGAAAACAATATATAGAATTGAAAACTATATATATGAATGCATATAAAAAATAATAAAAAATAAATCACTTCATAGACATCAAAATAAATTTAATTTACTAAAATCAATTAATATCACATCGTTTATTAATATTAAAGATAATTCAGTTTAACTCTTTAGGCTCCTTAAGCTCAATCAGACTCATCTGACCTCAAGTAAAAGTTAATGGAAACAGGTTGGGTTTTATATATCGAGTCAACCTTAAGTTGGCAGCTTAATTAGAAACTTGTTAAACAATTTAATACTTACAGGCTGCAAGCGATATTATTTGAAACAATTACTATTCTATTACATGAGCATTACATTAGTTAGCTTATCAAATTGCTTTAATATGGTCAGGCTTAAAAGAAGTAATCCAATAACACCAACTTGGGTAACTTTCTCTGGTGGCAGTTTGTCGAATTTGCAATTATCAGTTCGTTGGTTCGTTGGGCCACAGGTCGTGCGGCTGGAGGGTAGTCTGTGGGTGCATGGCATTGGCATGATCTCATTTCGGATGGTAAATCAGGACCAGCAATTGGTGACGCGTGTCCTCGGCTTGTTGACATGGCATTGACTAGGCAGCCATATGAGCCGTAACCTGGGGCCAGTCCTGTCTAACGATTGCTCGGCAGTCTGATAACAGACTTTGGTAGGCGCAGTTGGTAGACGTGGGTGATGTGGGCGGCGTGGGCGTGGGCATGGGCGTGCTCGTTGATTTTCGCATTTCATAAGCCGATGGCCAAATCATTATGCATGCCTTTGATGCCGGCCGTCAGGAGCTGGGCTCAAAGAATTACGTTCATTAATTTTGCCAGTGGAGGTCGCAGCATCGCCAGCGCAACAGAACTTGGCCGCAGTCCATTGCCCCACAGTCGGCGGGGCCCTTGAATTAATTTATCTTATCGTCCGTTGCATTTGGGCGTCCTCATGCATTGTTGACGTTTAAGTTCCACTTATCAACGGCACAGCGACAGCAACAGCGGCAGCCGAAGCAACTGAGGCCCATGGCTGGGTATCAACATGATCTCATCAGCATCAGCATCCGCATCCGCATCCGCATCGCCATGGCCATAGTCAGTGCCACCATCATTATGTGCCTGCTGACGATGATCATCATGAGCTTCATTTGGGCGCATTCATTTTTATGACATGCGCTTTTCGCGCAACCCGTTTTTCTGGCCCATTTGACGCTCAAGTGGGCGTCGGCCGGCAAAAAGTGTTGCATACTTAAGTGGGCTAAAATTCAATTTGCTGTTGTTCTTTTAAGTTCTGCTTGTTCGCTTCGCCAGCTTCGCCAGCCTCGCATGCCCCACATTGCGGCAAGTCAATTATTTTGTTGTTTAGCAAATTGCTACACATTCAGGCATAGTGAAGACCTCATCGACGTCGTCGTCGTCGTTGTTGTTGTTGTTGTTGTTGTTGTTGTTGATATATTGTCTAACTTTGTGCCGCCCTACGATATTCTTGGTAGTACTTATAAGTTACTGCTACGCCTGCCTCAACATCATCATCATCAGCAGCAGCAGCAGCAGCCGCACCAGCACCAGCTTTAGTGTGAACTTTAGTAAAGTTTCCTAGCTTCCCTGAACTTCACTGCTATGAGATTTGTTCGTTCGTGCTCTGATATGCAAAGATATTGCATAACTCTATAGACATATGATAATGTTCAGTATTTTATTAGTACACTATACAAATATTTCATTCATTTAATTCGTTGCTTTAAGAGAATTTTCTGTAGGTCCGACCAGCAAGCCTTTGAGTTAATCAAAACGGGCGTGTAACAAGCTTTCTCATTTCTGGCAGAATGGTCAACAGTTAGTTACAACATCTACAAGGCTCGACCTGGCCCACACAAACACACATACACACACATGCACATATATATGTATATACACCCACTCGTACAAGCACATAGCTTGTACCAACAAGGCTGCTGCCACCACAGCTGTGCACAGCAGCGACATGGAGAGAAGCTCGACCCAAATATCATTTAACACGCGTGTAAACAAAATCGCTTAAATACATGTGCCCAAACAGAACCGAGAACCGAGAACCGAGAACCCAGAAACAAGAAGCGAGAAGCGAAAACCGACAGCCGGGAACGCCCTTAAGCAAACAGGCCAGTTGGCCACAGAGGCGATGGCCAAAAGCTGTGGGCCGCACTGAAAGTGAAATGTGAAAGCGAATCGGTGGCAGAGTATTCCACCTAGACTGTGTATCTGTGTGTGTGTGTTGGCCAAGTAATGCAACCAGCATCAGGATATACTTCCTTACCACGTAGACAATGCTGTGTGCTTATTAGTAATTGATGACTGAATTGGGTCATCATAACAAACGGTAAGAATTTGCTGTAGATGCACAAATCTCCAATTTCTAATCAAACTTATGTGAATAATTAAGGTTAAGGGAGCGGAAATTACCTACTTTTCGGGGCAACTGCGTTAACGCTGATGTAGATATAAGGGGATAGAAAAATATGTTAACTATCTCAATTAAGTTTACTTATGTGGAATAAGCGTGGATCCATGAAATTGCCGTAGTTTCTCTGAACTCTAAGCCAAATTTGGCCATAGCTGCAGTGCACTCGAAACATGACCGGAATAGAAGAGCCAACAATGAAATTCAAATTTTATTTGGAATGCGAATCCGAATTTGGGAGGGAAGTAGAAAAACAATTGAGCAATAAACCAGTTGAAATGTTCGATTAACCAGCGGGTGAGTGACGATTCAAACAGAAATTCATGGCATATGCTCAGCCTTTGGCCAAAAGCAAATAAAGCCTGAGCTCTCATGGCAATGGCCGGCACGCTCTGTCGACGCACTTGACCCAGTTTATTTGTTTTATTTTGGGCTTTTTGGTTAAACAACTTGGGCAGAAACTAAATACGAGTATGCGCCGCAATTGCTGGAGCTCATTGGTTCATTGTTTTGTCTGGATGTTATGGCTGTTAATAATTAAATGCAGTTTACGCTGCGCTCAACTATCTTGAAATTTGATGTAAATTCCATTTGAAAGTATAATCAAAATGCCAGCAGCCAAGTGGGCGCCTAGGATACAAAAAAAAAAAAAAAAATTAAAATTATTTCTCGAGCACTTGAACAGATGCTGCTGTTTGCTCTGCTTTTATTTCTATAAACACAACAACAGCAACAACACCAACAACATCAGCAACAACAATCCGCTTGTCCATCTCTCCGCCGCTTCGGGGATTTCTTCACTTCGCGTAGCATTCGCTGCCCATCAGCTCGTCCGTACGTCTGTCCGCTTGTCTGCCAGTCTGTCGCTTGGCCTGAGCTGCTTCGATGCTAATGCTTGTGGCAGCGCCCATTGCCGGATTCGCAGTCACAGTTGTGCCCAATGCAGAAGCTGTTTCCTCTGCAGCCGCCATTTTATTCAGCTTGCCTCTTCGCTGCCTCTGCCTCTGCCACTCGAATACTTTGCACTTTGCACATGGCCTGCATAATGAATGGATCGGACTGGAGCTGAAGCTGGAGCTCGAGACGCAGCCCTTGCTGTTGTTGGCCGCTGAATTCAGTTTGAATTTTCCTTAGTTCTTAAGAGTTTTCATTTGCAATTACGATGCACAATAAAAGCACAATTTGCGGCCATTTTGCGTTCTGGATAGTTCCAAATGATATTGGGCAAGGGGAATGCGTTGCACAGCTAGGCGGAAGCTAAAATTTAAAATGAGAAAGACATTTATACTTCAATAATTCACATAATTATTATTATCGAAGAGCATTTGACTCGATGCCAAAATTTTGCCATTTTCGACTGTTGATTCAGTTTTAAAGGGCAAATGGCATAATTGTTACACTGCTTTAATTGTTAGCAAGCTTTAGCTTAAGACTTTTCAAGTCCTCCGACATGACCTCGTCTATTTATTTTTCCGATTTGAAAAACACGAAATAGCTGCATTTATTTCCTATCTCAACACTTGAAGCCTTCGTGGTGACTTATTGCAACATTTAGTCTATGTGTGTCTCCATTGTTGCTTTGTAGCAGCTGTTCACAATGGCAATGCACAACTTCCGACAGGCGGCAGCAGCGGAAATGCTAGATAAAAGCTACTTGCGGTAGGCATTGTCCGATTCCGAAGGATGCAGCTGGACGGCGTCCTGTGCCAAAGGACAACACTGGCAACACTGGCTGACACAGCTATTAATTCAAGTGGGCGAGTGGAAGCGCCGCAAGGATCCGCATTATATTCTCAATGTGTTTAACGACACTTAGTGAAGATATAGCTGATGTTTAATATTGTACATTGTTCAGATTAATTGTATTTAATTTAAAATACAAATTTAAGTTAAGTTTCTTAATAGAAAAATTAAATGTAAAGTAAGGTATGCTGACAACCTGCATTCTATATTTTCTTTATTATTATTTTTTACTATTGTAAAAGCTGCAAGCTAAGTAAAAATAATTTAAATTTAAATAAATTTTAATCATATCTAGCAAAAATGAAATATTATATATATATTTGATAATATTATTTATTTACTAATTTTATTTTTTTTTCAACTGCAAGCTAAGTAAAAAAAATTTAAATTAAACAATTTTTTTATTTAATTTAGTAAAAATTAAAGTAAATTTATTTGAGAGTTTTTTTTTTATATTAACTTAATTTATTTTTCAGTTATTCACTAATATAATTTATTTCTTAATTTAATTTAATTTTTTGAATATTTTTTTTTTGTAATTAAAGATTTGGTGCATTTTTATTTTCTTTTAAATTTAATTGTAAATCTCTAATTTAAAATGATAAATGTATACAAATTGTAATCCCCTTCTCAGCATCAGCTAGCTAAGTTGTTAACACTTCACACATCCCATCAATCGCTACAGACGTTACACAGAGAAATCACTCATACGGCCCGTGAGCCCTGCCACAAAGCAATCGTCAAATCGCATTTGCAGTCGCGCAGCGCGCGTTTATGGCTTCAAATTTACACAATTCCGCGATTGCTGCGTGGACTTGATGTGTTAGCTGCTTGCATAACGTGGCTCGTGCAGGTGAATTGGCTGCTGCGTGAGGCCAACTTTAAAATGGCCTTAAAGTGCGCGGCAGATGTGACAGATTTGCCACATGTAAATTTGAGTAAATTATGCGCGTGGCGTGCCCATCTGCATGTCAAGCAGCAGCAACCTTTTGCCGTTTTGGTTTTGTGTTGCTGTCCCTTTGTCCTTTGTCCGCCCGGTTATCAGTCAGAGTCCTGCTGAACACTAAATTACAGGCAAATGAGCAGCTGCCATTTTTTATGCCGTTGTGTTTTGCTTTTCTTATCAACATAATAAACGTTTGTGCATGGCAAACCAAAGGCCAAGTTCATTGTGCTATGTCATTCACTCTTTCCTCCTCTCCCTCTCTCTCTCTCTATCTCTCGCTCTCTCGCTCTCTCTGTGTGTGTCAAGGGCATCCGTTGACTGGCTGACTGCTCCCTGGTCACATCCGCAGACGTGTGTGCCCAACGACTGACCTAACTAATTTTATGCCCATTTGCAGTGTGCTGCCAAGTTCTTTTTACATTTTCAGGCAGCGGCAGCGGCAGCGGCAGCGGCAGCGGCAGCAGCAGCAGCAGCGGCAGCCTCTAAAGAAATGTGTTAACTTTATCTAAATTGTTAAAGCATTTACCAAATGACCTCACGTACCGAAATTTCGGCATCCTGACCGCAGCCCGCTTCCAGCTCAGTATTTTGTGACCCAAGTTTCGGACAAGATGAGCGTGTAGGATGCCTATCGCTCGATCGCCTGGTGGAAGGTCCTGCGTCAACGTCGGGCGCTCTGCGCCCTGCGCCCTATGTTCTGTGTCCTATGTCCTGTTCCCAGTGTCCTAGTCGCACTCGCACACATGAGTGTTTCAGTCTTCCTGAGACGTGAGCCCCCTTCTTCGGGCTCGTTCGCATTCGTATGAGTTCTTTCGCTGAGACGGCTGCAGTTCATTTATTTAGTTGTCGGTTTTCCCTTTCTCACTGCTGTCTACGCTTTATTGGTTCGCCAACATGTTCTTTATGGCATTTTGATGCACGCTGCAAGGGGGGCGGGCAACCCTTCTAATATATGTAGATGTATATTCTTTTTTGGCACTCTGACGTTTATTATGCTTGTTTTGTCGAGCAGCACGTCCTCTGCGTATTAAGTACATGCGCCCTTTGACGTCGACTGTCAGTCAAATTGCCAGCGCTTTAACAAATTTAAATGCCCCAACAAGAAAGGGCTTAGGGATGCCAACAGAGTCAGCCCAGCCAACCAAAGGCAGCCAGGGGTTAGATTGCAAACGAACGCAGCTCGTGTGTAAGCACATTGGTACATTTATTTGTGTATTCGAATTCCCTTAGCTAGCTCATCCTACAACATTTTCCGCTTTAGAATTTAACTCCCAAAACCGATTCCATTCTATTTTAATACTAAATACACATTAAGTAAGCTTCTGAGAGCTCACGAACTTGACGTTTTTCACAATATTTTAATGAAAATATATGAATATTAAAATACCAATGAATCAAATTTTATGTGAATTTTGTCAGCAGCGAATGCAACAATATTGATTTATAAATTTAATGAAAGCTGAATTAATAAGAATATATTCGTTTATGTTTTTCATATGAATTCCTAGGAGCTTTTGAGCAGAAAAATATCAGATATGAAAATTTTGAAACTATTTAAAAAGAGCGTTGAATGGGCGCATTGTGAAATATGGCACTCACAGCCAACCCCTGATTTATCATAGAAATACTTTATACTTGGATACTTTATGAAAAAGGTATATAAAAATACTTTCATAAAAAGTAGAAAGTGTTAGTTGTGTTTGTCAAGCAGACATTTTAGAGTCTACTCAGGCATTTATTAGATTCAGGCTATTAGACAGCCTAAAAGCATAAAGGGCTCCCCTTCACCCTTTCACCCCTTCAATATTCATATTGTGTGAATGATGGAAGTTTCACATATTATTTTTATAATGGATGCTCTTTAGAAAATACTTTTTCTCTCTCTCTCTCTCTCTCTGTGCTATATTCTGCATTGTTATCCTTTTGAAGCGAGCTCAGTTGTTACCTGACGTGATGGGACACATACACATATACATACACACACACACATACAAAGTCAGCACGCGCATTTTTTGACACAAAAATATGCAAATTTCAGTTTGAATAAAGTCCAAATCTGATTTGCTAGTTAGTTACGTGTGTGTTTGTGTGCTCAGCTGTGTGTTTATGGCCAATGAAAAATGAACTAAATAAATTCGTAATAGGCCTTTGCCCTCAAACAAACTTTAGTCAGAATAAAAAACTGTGCAAATAGTTGGAATTTCATTCGTGTTTTGAATTCATTTTAGTTCTAATTCCTTTTGATAATTTTGTTCAGTCTAATTCCGAATGTGTGCCTGAAAGTCTCCGTTTGTGTCTGTGTGTGAAAGTGTGTGTGGGTGTGTATCTGTTACTCTTTCATGTTGGCTTCTGTGCAAAGCATTAACAAAATGTTTCGTTCTGCGTCCGAAAGTATGTTATAAAAATATTTTATGACATGTAAAAACATCAATAAAAAGGTTTCAGCCCACGTCCCTTGCAAGTGGGCAAGTTTGAGCGTGTTTTTGTGGATGTTGCTGTGGTTGATGTTTCCCGCCTCCGTTTATTGCCCCGGTTGCTGCTGTTGTGTTGCCGTTGTGTTGCTGTTGTTGCTGCTGCGGTCGCGCTTTATCCCTTGCCAGTCTCATTATTCATTTCGTTTTTGGGTTATGCTTCATGGCATTTGTTGTTTCTCTTTTCTTTTATTTATTGTAATGCTTTTCTTTTTCCTCTGTTTTGCTGGCCTTTCGGATGCCGTTTTACGGGAAATTACATTTAAGTACGTGTTAGAATTGACGCCATAACAGGTTGTAAATAAAATTGTATTACATTTGACTTCATTTCAAATGTACATACATCTGGCTTGATATATTCTGGCCAGATCGCAATAGCCAAAAATGCAGAAGATTTTATAATATTTTTATTCAATGGGAATTTGAATGCAGTAAGTTTTGTTCACATTTGTGTGAATTATTCCAAAATGATTATTTTTTAGTCATTTTGCCCAAGATTCATTTTATAAATAATAAAAATATTAATTAAAAAACAATTATTTTCTTTTTTAATATTGAGATCCTAGAACATAATAAATATAACAAAATAATATATGTAAATTTAATGTATAATATGTATGATAAATTTATAACTTTCTGAACGACCTTAAGAAACGTGTAATCTCATCAAATTGCATTGACAATGATGGAAATGCATTTTTGATATAATATTCAGGGACCGTAACGATTATAACTTTTATAGGAAAAAATTAAAAAATAATTATTATTTTTTGATAAATTATAAAAAAATTATTTTTAATAATTAAAATTGATTTTTATGATAAAAATCAAAAATAATTATTACAAAACAATTTTATATAAAAATCAAATCATAAGTCTTTTATTTGATTTTTATTATAAAAATCAAACATAAGACTTATGATTTGATTTTTATTTTAAAAATTGAAAATAAAAATTGAATTGATATATCTCTTGAAGTAAAGGAGCTAGATCATATATCGGCATATATATATGATCTACGCATTATTACCTTTCAGATGATATATAATATGTATGTAAATATGTACATGTATGCGTACATATACATTAATTATAGCCAATAGATTTAAACGTGGATATTATGTGCTATTGGGAGGACAAAAAGTTCATATATCCACTATTGTACCGTCTTGCCAAGATAGTTCACTCGGTGCCTGCCACGCAGGTTTCGGTGGAAAGGGCATTTTCTGCGCTTAAGCTTGTGCTGACAGAGTTAAGGTCTCCCATTTCCCATTTTCAATGGGTTCAGGGTATAATAATGTTCTTAAAACTAAATAAATAGTAAACTTATACCAAGTGTTATATCTATGGGAGCAGGGAAAGGTGACAATAATACGTATATATACATATAAACATATGTATGTACATATATACAGTGATTATGCTTTATCTGCATCTGTCTCCCCCTCACATTATCTGCTGAATAGGTACGAGCAAGTGCACAGCGCAAGTGCCCTGGGAAAGCGTCTAAGTATATAATTAATGTATATGTACGCATACATGTACATATTTACATACATATTATATATCATCTGAAAGGTAATAATGCGTAGATCATATATATATGCCGATATATGATCTAGCTCCTTTACTTCAAGAGATATATCAATTCAATTTTTATTTTCAATTTTTAAAATAAAAATCAAATCATAAGTCTTATGTTTGATTTTTATAATAAAAATCAAATATAAGACTTATGATTTGATTTTTATATAAAATTATTTTGTAATAATTATTTTTGATTTTTATCATAAAAATCAATTTTAATAATTAAAAATAATTTTTTTAGAAAAAATTACCAATAAAAGTTTATCCTTTTTTTGAACTCGCCATAAAAAAATATCCTTATGTGTGTTTTCCTCTCTCTTTTTGGGAATACTTTTGAGCCTCAATTTTTTTAAATGCGTAACACTTATTTGCGGTCCCTGATAATATTAAATCAAACAAAAACAGGTACCGCATATGCATTGGACTCCGACTCCTGGCATGCTTATATTATAATGTAACTTCAATGCAAAGTTCTGGCAGATTCATCAGGATTATCCACGCAGTCCCACAAGAGAGATGAGCGAGCAAAAGCGCAAATATTTCAGCCGCACATGTAATTAATCAGATTTTTCAGTGGACTGCTGTGCAAATGCAAAGCGAAGCTCGTTAAAAGTTTGAAAATAAATTTCATATACTCGAACGCACGGTTAATACGATGGAGTGGAGTGGAGTGGATGGGCGGGTCGCAAAAACTGGGAAGGCGTTTGAGACAAAAACGCATTTTGATAAGCGGCTTACGCGGCAGCCCACGCATGCCAAGGGTGGGCTGTGGGCGTGGCAGTCAGACTTTTGCCACAAATGGCAGAATTTGCGACAATTTTTCGGGGCAACTTTTATGGCGATAAGGATTTTTATATCATTTTTCGTTACTTTTGCTAATTGTCAGCGCACAGCCGCAGGCGACACCAAACTTTTTTGCTTTTACTCGTTCCCTTTCTCTGTGTGTGTTTCTGTGTGTGTTTTATTCGTTTGTGGCAACTTTAAAGTATAAATTAATTTCACTGTAAATGCGCATAATCAAGTGTGTGCGGCTCGAGTGGAATCGAGCAAAATGCAAAAGAGATAAAGGGATGCGCCAGTGCTGAGAAACGGCAGACGAGTCGCTTGGCATAGGCAGTCGAGGTCCACCTAAAGCACTCCATCAACGCCATGCGAAAACTTTTACTGCGAACGGACAAAAAGATGAAGTGCTTCGGCACAGGCTTGCCGAGGTCGAGCCTCCGACTCCTAATGAAAAGGCAGTCTTGTCGGCGTGCCTGAGACATTTGACTGAAAGCAAAAACGAACGGAGAGTCGGCTAATTGAAAACTAAAATTGGAAAAAGTCCGCTTGAGTGCAGAAGTGTAATCGAATGACAGGGAATGTTGAATGCAACTCAAGCGAGACTCAAGAAAAAGTCCATTCAGCATGTCTGTCTCAGTATTGGGGTGAATATTACACATACGCCAGGTATACAAGGAAAATACTATAGACTTTAACCCTATGCCAAAGTTGTTTTCATAATTGACTTTTAACAAAATATAAGACCACAATATTTTAAAAATTATATGAAGGCAAAAAAATTGCTGTATATTAGTTTTGGTAAATATCACACATACGTCATGTTGGCTTTGTATTGCTTTAATCTGTGACTGCGCTCAACTTAGAAATGCAAGCTGTATAATATATTATGTTATACTATATTATACATTACTATTAAAAATTGAAATCTGAGGATTATGTTAGTTGCTTAATAAGGATATTTGAGTATTAAATATCCGCTTAAATATATGCAACAGAGTCTGTTAGAGTCTGAGAGAAAACTCGGAGAGCAAACATCTGCTTCGGTTCTTCAACGATTTCGTTCGCGATCGGCTTTTGACTTTTGTTTTATTTCACTCTCATTGTTTTGAGCATGTATTGGTATTTATGCGAGGGCTCTCCTCGCTAAACACTTGGATAGAGTACATGAATTGAAAGTGTTCATGTGTATGTGAGTCAGAAGACCATTTGAATTGAGTCTTTGAGTTATTTGACTTAGCTGAGTCTCGTTGTGCGAACGTCAATCGTATCTCTCTCAAAACGATTTTCGTGAATAGAGCTCAAACGAATAGTTCAGCTCAATGCGCTCAAGGAAAAATAAAAACGAACAGAACCGAAGTCGCTTGCTCAGAGCGAGAGTTAATGAGCACTGAGCACTATCAATAGTGATAGCTGTTATACATTTAGTTTTTAATAACACTATATAAATCAACTGTACTTTTATCAATTCTACATGAAATATTTGTAATACAAATTATTCTGAAATTATTATTATAATTTTTTTTTTTTTTTTTAATTCACAGAAATAAGAAAACTCTCAAAGAGATGGTAGTTAAGTTATTGACAGTGGATACATTTTGTTGATTATCTTATCAAGTTAACATATATACATAATTATTAACTATCATATGCTGCTTCGTCAGCTCTTGCATTGGCCAATGCAGAACTCGTCCGTACTCAACTCATTTGAATCAGGCCAATAAACTTTTGCTCTCAACATATCCGCAATAACAATAATAAGCTCTTAATCATGGCGAACAATTGGTTTTTCCCGCCGCAGCAAACTCAGTGGCTGCACAGCCGGTCAGGGCCCTCCTCATAATCTATGCTAATTTTCGCTGCCTTTATGCCCAGCGAACAGTCGGGCGGCTTTTATTTCATTGGGCATAAAAAATAAAAGCGAACTGGAATTAAAATTAATGAGGTTGAGAAGGCGGAAAACAACTTCACGAGCACCAAACGCAGCCAGTTCTGAAATGCGAAAAATAAAGTAGAAAATCTTAATCGTGATCTTATTACGGGCGTTAATTACGCAACACAGAACACAGGCAACAAGAACAACATGGAATACACTTAAAAAAAGGAAGAGTATAATGGTAATTGTGACTATTCAATGCTCTATTCGTAGCTGAATTGATGCGACTTTATATGCTGAGCTGTGTTTTAGAAGAGAAAATAGTTTTAATGCAGTTACTCAAAGAAGGTCACTAATCTATATAAGTAGTTAAGTATACGTATATAGACAGTGAAATATATTTATTTGCTCATTTTTTTATACTCTCTCTTAATTTTATACTCAAGTTTATTCTTAAAACAATTGCGCTTTGGCCCTCTTTGTTGCAGAGTATAAAACGAGAAAATGTAAGCAAGATTCCAACATGCCACAAGATTCAACTTCAGCTATATGCTGCAGCCTGGAAAATTAAGTTGTCCGCTTGTGCCAGATATCCAGTTGAAAAGCAAGCGAAAGCGAAAGAGAGTGAGAGAGAGGGAAAGGGTAAACAAGGAAAAGAAAAAACATAAAAGAAAGGCAACTAGGGAGATGGTGAAATTAAGAAAATAGACGGCACATAGATAAGCAACTGCTATGTACTGCACTTTCCCCCTGCCACTGTTACTGTTGTTGTAGTTGTTGTTGTAGTTGCTGTAGTTGTTGATGCTGTTGCAGCTGTACAAGTTTTATGACCCATCACGTAACAGCGCTGCAAGAGGCCATTTTTCATTAGAGCAAAACAATGAACCGCATTTTACATGAGCTCAACTTAGATTAGCGATAGCTGAGAGAACAACATACTTACTATAATAAACGACAGACTGTTTAATCAAGAGCTTAACTGTAAAAAAAAAAAATAATGTTAGTCAGAGTGCATTATGTGCAGTACTTGCGTGCTAATGACAGGGATTATAATTGAATAAAACTGTTTCATACAGACTAAATCGATTGTCAATGGACTGCTGCAAAAACACAGAATGGGTGGGCAGACAAGTATAAAATGAAGACAAAAAGGTAAACAGGGCGTGGCATAATTGAAATATTCGATTCTCTTCCATGAGAAAAATTTGTTAAGAATCTCACATATTCAAGATAAGAGTCCCCAAAAAATAGGTCTGTTAAATCTTTAATAATCGCTTTGATGTAGCATAATTGGGGACAGAGTCCTAGTCCTAAATTCTCTCCTTTCGCATCCTTCATATAAAGAGACCAGACTGATTAATGAATAAGCATGCTCTTAAAATAAATATATCCGGAAACACAAAAAGCATTAATACGCTTCAACTTTAAAATAAAACTGTTAAAATCATTTAAGCAACTAAAATATGGACTATTAATAACTTTGCTCCAAACTAAAAAGCAGAACAAAGCAATTTTCCAAGAAGGAATTATTTCTTTCTCCTTTTTTTAGTGTCTTTTCAGCCACTTTGTATTTTTCATTATTCTCCACTTTGCGCTCGTTTCTAGATTTCAAAGCGGGCAGAATGATAGACAATATAATTTATGGGATATAATTTGAGAACTCGCTTTTGAACTGGCTCATTAATTAGAGCTCGCTATACTACTTGATTTAGACTGAAGGCTGACGGGGGGAATGGCATGAAATATGGCAGAGCGGGAGGCGGCGGATGTGGATTAGCGGAGTGCGGGGAATCGCCACTTGTAGCGCGCTAGAGAAATATGAAAAACGAATAACATAAAACAAGTGCAAAAAGCAGAAGAGGTAAATCAATTGACTGAATGTGTGGCATTGGTTGAAATCCGCATAAGCCCCTGACCCGGGATTACACGAATAAGCGGCTTGCATTTGGGCCCCGGGCTGCCTGCAACGAACACTGAACACTGTAACAACGCCAAAACAACAGATACACACATATCCGAAAAAAGCAGCTTAGCTTTGTTCGGCATTAAGGTCGCAGCATTTGAAATATTTATATTCGCAGTTACTGGGGCAGAACGCATACATTTCGAGAGCCAACTAAGTCACGAGCAGCGGGCCGATAAAGTAGAGGCGAGGCTGCCATTTAGCGTCCTGCTCTGGACATAATTGTAAATCACAGCCGACTGTAGCCGAGTCTGTGGTCAGTTGCGCATGGCCACACTTAAATAACTTAACGCCAAGTTGAATCGTCGAGCACAGAGAGGATTTAATGCCAAACAGACTTTGAAAAGCCATCAGGACTACAGCAGCCGATATACATATATCGCCAAGACAGTGAACGACAAGTATAAATGCCGGCTCATCAATAGCCGAGTGCAGTAAACTGAGACTGGCGTCGACAAACTGGAGCACGTGTGTGTGTGTGTGTGTGTGCGAATATGTCTTAAAGATACACACGCACACACAGACATGCTATCTGTGCCCACAGCTGGATGAATGGGCGGTGTGATGCAGCGGAGATGGAGTGCAGCTGGCTGCGATGATGTGAATCACAAGCACATCTAATGCTTGTGGCCATGCTGAGTTGAGGTCGTGCGTTGCACGAATCGAGCAGCAACAACAACAAGAGCAGCAACAACACCAACATAATAGCAACAGCAGAACGACAGAAACTGAAACAATTGATGCTGCGGTCAACTGTAACTCGACCACATTTCCGGCGCTGGCCAGTGCCAAATTTTTCTCTGTCTCTCTCTTTCTCTCTCTCTCGCTCTCTCTCAGTGTCTTTCGTTACTCTGACTCGTATCAGGGAATTCAATTAGCATATGCTTTATGCATGAGACACGTAAAACTCATACGCACACACACACACACACACATGTGCAGCAGTTTGATGTCCAACCTGTCTACATTTCTTTTATAATTGCCAGAGCATTTGATGTTAAAAACTTTCCTATTTGTATTTATCTTTGCCAACAGTTAGCTCTCAAACACACATGCAAACAGACTGAGGGAGAGAGTGGGAGAGAGAGCGAGAGTTTCTCGATGGAAGGGCAGCGTGCGTGCCAGATGCTTGCGATTGCACCACGGGGCGTATGCGTAATTTTTCTTTTACTTTCCAGTGCAAATAAAATATTCTCGTAGCGTGTTGGTTTTACTTCACATTCTGCTTTTACATCTCAGCCCGGCCCCAAAACGGGGGGCGTTGCAACTTTGTTGACTGGCAGTTTGAAACCCATCGAAATGTGTTTTTTTAGCCACATAAAAATTGGCTACATGAGTTTCTCTGCTGGCTGGTGAGCTGGCATAACAAATACGAAAACCTCTCTAATAAAGCGAAACTCTGATGCGGAAAAACTTTGGTAATATCTAAAATGTTGTTTTCAACAGTTTGTCGGCTTGATATTTTATTTGAATTGAAAATATATTTGGCAATTTTAATTAAGACTTCTGTTTATTATTTTTCTAAATTTTGGTATCTGCGCGGCTGGCCCAAAGGATAGTTGAACAAAATGCCCAACAAGTTTTTACATCAGATAGTAAGAAAGAAAAACAATTTTTAAATTGTTCTAAAATTTAATTCGAATTTCAAATTTTATATAAAAAAAATATATATATATTTATATGTATTTTTAGTTTTTTAATAATAAGACAAATAATATTTTATTACTTGGTATATGTGCCAGCCTACATTTATATAAGTATTTCTAGAGAATAAAATTTGTTGCCTTTCCATGCTATATATTTTTTCTGCTGCTTTTCTGCGTCATATTTGTTTGTAGCGTTGCAAACTCAATCAACGAAACAAATATTCTCAAAAAGTACACAAAAATAAAAATGCAACTATAAAATGCATGCAACTTCATGGAGTTCCGCAAATATTCGCACCACTGTGAATAATTTGCAACTCAAAAGCAATCAAAGTACGGCTAGAATTATAAAAAAGGGAAGTAAAACCCTAATGCTGATAAAGTGAAAGAAAAAATTGTGTATAAAAAGAAAAATCAAATTTATGCGCATATTAAGTGTCTGCACAATTTTGAGTTTGTCCGTTGCTGGCTGTGAAATAGAAAGGCGGCAAAAATAAAAGGAAAAACTTAAAAAAAAAATGGAAAAACATAATCAGTGTTGTGCGTGGCAGCCTTTGCCAATGTCCTGCTGTTAGCTTGATGAATGCGTTGCCACTGCCAGCACAAAAATAACAGAATCCAGAGCAACAACAACCGGCACTGTGCAGTGAACAATCAAAGATGGAGGCACACATAATGTAAACCTGCTGTGGACAGGACGCTTCGCTTATCCCAGCAATAAACACACACGAGTGTTGCCTTCCATGTGTGCATGTGATTGTGTGAGTGTGTGTGGTAACTGGCAATTGTGATGCATGTAAACAATCAAATGAACAAATCAACATTTTATGATATATCGACAAGTGATATCAATCATTGCCAATGCCCAACTGTCCCCTTCAAGCTGGCTCCACATCGATCGACCATTCGACCATGCCAACTGTCCGTTGGTGCGAATTGATGTGGATGAACATTCTGTTTCAACACTGTTTTTGTGTTCAACTGCTGTTTGATTAGTCGTAAAGTTGTTAATGGCCTCAGAATAATAAATACGCCTGCATAGATATCGATACTCGTATGCCGGCTCTACCTGCATATCGTATTTGCAACCATTTTCGGAATGTTGACAAATTTGTTCGTCCCTTGTTTTTGCACAGGTTTCCACTTTGTTTCTCTATTTTATTCCGGAAATATTCGTTACAGTTTTGGGATTCTGTACAGAATTTTAGATCACAGAATAAAAAATTTTAGGTAGTGCTCACATTTAAGCTATGTCAAACAATCTGGGCGTAGATTAAAGAGAATTGTGTTTAAGAGCCTTAACTCAATTACGTAGTGCATTATGAATACTGTAAAAATATGTTTGGTTTCCACACAACAACTAAGAGAAATTTAAGCACTTGCACGAGTAACAAATTAAACTCTACAAATTGTTTTTTTGTAAGGCAAAAATATGATGAAACATTTTTCAATAATACGATTTATGCGTTACGCTCTCATTACTTTGCCGTGCTAAGTCCTATTCCCGAGAGGACAATGGAGTTTATAGCTTATAAAATATTTAATATTTAAGTAAACTTGCTACGCTTAATAGGAGAATCTGGCCAATACCTATATACAATACCTAAATATACCTAAATTCAATATTTAAAAGCTTATTAATTAAAAAAAAAATAATTAAAAATTTATAATATTATGATAATAGATATAATTTTGATGTCATCAAGATTTCTACATATAGAAAGAGCTAATTTCGAATTACAATTGAAGACTAACTATGTTTGATGTAGCTTTACTATTTTCATTAAAATAAACGATTAAGCCACCCATTGACTGTTTTGTTTGTATTTGCTAAAACTCTATTAAACTCTTAAACGGCGAAGCCCACAAAGCTTAAATCGAACGGAAATGCATCGAAATAATTTGCGCATATTAATTAACAACTATTTTCGGGTCCGACAACTTTCGAGCCATTTAACACGCGCCAAATTTTCTGCTTGGCCGCGCAAAACCAAATAAAAACTGTCTATAAAATTAAACACGTTTCACCCATTCATGTTTGTTTTTATGCCGACTGCAGACAATTCCACTGATTGGACAATGTTTCGTTCATTATAATTGTGGTCAAATAACTTTTGCTTAATTAAGTTGCCATCCAGTCGACCGAACAATGTCTATGTTCTCACAAGTTTTGGATATTAAAATTTGTATTTACTCTCCACTCATGTCGGGTGAGATTATTGCACCCACTTTCAAATAGTAATTAAACGCAAATATTGGAATCGAAATATTTAGCAGATTTCATTAATTATTTATTTAAATCGCTCATAATTCAAAAACACGGTATTAGTTATATCCGCACTAATGGAATCTACAGCAAATAGGTGTAAAATATTTGCAATTATGTAATAAATGAAAATGATTGGTATGGGGAAATTAGATGGGCGAAAACACATCTAACACCTATACGAATTTCATTTTGTAGTCGGATACGGCTTTGGCTGTAAACAATATTTTGCAAATATTACGCAAAAGTTCTGACAGTTTATTGCTCTCTGCGCTCATGTTGCGCATTTGCATAGCTCACAAGCAACAGCACACATAATTTCACACACACACACCCGCACACGCATACGCACGATGGCAGCACGCACACATGCAAATCAATTACTTCCGCTTGCGCTTTGTTTCCGTTTCGCAGACAGTGAGCAAACAACGCACTGCGAAGGCAATGCTCTCGAATCTCTCTCTCCCTCTCTCTCTCTAGATCGCTCTCTCTCTCTCGCCCTCAGTCTGTCTCTTTTTAGTAACATTCTGTCGCAGCTCTTCTTCACCCACGTAACGCAGTCGCAACTCTGTCGCTTTGTTTAATTTCATTTGTTTTGGCCGACGGCGCGTATACGCAACGCACTGCAATATTGAAAAATTCCTTTGTTGTCATTTGCGCTAGTCGTGGATGTCGGCGTCGCTTTCCCTCTATTTATTTACAAATTTCTTCCACGCTTCCCTCCAGCCCTTACTTCCTGCTTCCTTTGGGCACAGTGTGTGTGCGTGTCTGGGTGTTTGTGCACGATTCTGTGTATGTGCGTGAGTTTGTGTGTTTGTTTGATTTCCTGCGTACGTTTATTTTTATTCGAGCATTTTTTGTGTCAATTGCAATAAAGCCATTTGGGTAACCGGCACACATTCGTGTTTGTGTTTGTGTTGGTGTTTGCATTCGCCAAGGTTGCTCTCTGTGTCCTGCCTGGTATTGAGCTTTATTTGTTCCCGGCAATTCCTTTCATTTCACGCTGTTTGCGTTTGTTTATTTGGCAACGCATTAAATGAAAATTGAATATCTAATTAAGTTAATATGCCTTTCAAACGCTCTATTCAAATACATTTTCAATAATTTGTATTTGAATATTATTATGCGATTACAATCAATATCAAAGAGAGAGAGGGAATATTTTGCTATCAATGAATATTTTAATGCCGCTCTCTAGAGTTTGACGACTATTAAAGTTTACATTAAATACATATATTAATTAATACAACTACTAAGTAGCTAACAAGCGATGAATCATTGCAGATGCCGAGCACATTAAGTAAATTATGACTAACTACTCACTACTAAGCGGATGACTCCGATTATTAGTGGAAATTAATTTAAATTTATGCAGATGTCTTATGGCAGTAAATATGTAATTTCGAATATTTATTGGAGACTTGGCGGATATCGAATAAATTCACGGTGACGAGGGGCGGACTGCCAGCTCGGGCCGGCCTATTCGCAATCATTAATCATGGGAACTTGTAATTTATCTTTCGCCTGAACTTTCGCAGCTTGTCCCCGACTCCAATAAGGAGCATAGCGCCATATTTGGCTAGGGCCGCACACCTGCAGTGCTTGAGAAAAGTTTCGGCTCGAGGGCTGGCTGCCTTGGAATACTTTATAAATACTTTTTTAATAGCTTAAGCGCATTTCCTGTTTTTATTAAACAGCTAAGCAAAAAAAAAAAAAAAAAAAAAAAACCATATACCAAACAATTTTTTTTTTCTGCGCAAAAGTTTGTCACCGCCAATGCAAAGTTTTCGGAGGCACTCCATGGCTGTGGCTCCTGTACCTCGACATCCCGCCAGCCTGACAGCCAGCCATTCACCACATAATATATAATGACATCGGCTCTCATGCTGACTTGCACCTGCAGCCGCACCGCTGAGAGGGCTCGAAGGGAGTGCTCCCCTCTTATGTAAATCTGCTAAATTAAGTGCCACGCGTTGCTCAGCCCATTCTAGTTGGGCATGTGGGTCTCCCTCCCGGTGATTGTCAGCTGCCACCGTCTGACCAGGCTCTCCTCTTATATTAATCTCTAAGCTGCCGCGTGTAGCACAAAAATTTAATTTAAATATTTTGTTGGTACTTTAGATAAATCGTTGTGTACAGCTCTCGCATAATAGAGAGGGCGTTCTCTCTTTTCCCGCGATTTTTTTCTCAAATATTTCGGGGAATTTCGTAAGTATAATGTAATTGCGAATTACTTAGTTAGATAAGAGGAGCATCAGCTTGAATTTGTGAAAATCTTCAATATAATCTACAAAATAAATTCGAATTATATGTTTTGTTTCCTTTTTATTGTTTTGTATATATTTTCATTATAGCCATTGAGCTGAGCGTAAGTAAGGATATATAAACTGCATGCTTTAGCGCTTGAGTTACATAAAAGTTTCATGAAAGATATAAAATTATAAATGGAAGAATGAAAATTTTCCCGTTACTTCTAATCAATAAAAGCTTACTATCACAGCTACTATTATTATTATGACTAATATTAATAATGTTATTACTACATCTATAAGTACTATTACAACCACTACTATAGCAAAATATAATAACAAATAATAAAAATATATTACAAATTAGATATGGCTTATGACTGACTGTCCGATTGTTGAGTTAAGCAGGATTATTTACATTTGAATGTCCAAAATTGCATAATCTAACTAAGCTTATTATTACCACTAAATACTGCAATATTATTTGAATTTACCTATATTACTCTGTGTCAATTTATTTATATATTTTATTTATGTATATCAACTTAGACTATATCATTATATATATATATCATGCGCTCTTGCCCTAAGCAGGTATGTTCGGCTCATTTCGTTTTGATTTTCGGTAGCTATTTCGGTAACTATTCGTGTGACGCTCTTAAAGCGAAAATTGTTTGGAGAGCGACACGATCCATGTACGGCACAATGAGACTCGTACTAAATCAGAAAATAACTCTAAAGTTCTCTGCAATCGGCCTCACATATACACATGCACACACTTAATTTCCTTACGCGATTGAAGTGTTTAGCGAATGCAACTCTCGCATATATACTAATGCAATAACTTTTTCTTCATTTGATTCTACCAAACAGTCTGAGTAAAATCAGATTTCTGGCCGATCGTGAACAAGTTCGTGGAAGAACCGACGTCCAGTCTGCTCTCTGAGTATTTTCTCAAAGAGTCAGTAAAGTACACTTACTTTCAGACATCGAGACATAGTCAATGCTCCCGTTTATTCTGCTCTATATCTAAAGCTAAATCTTTTATGCGAAGTTGGGAAATTTCGGTAATTTCTCGCTTGTCCAATATGTAAATTCCTAAGTCCCAATATTTAAGGGGCTCATAACTAAATTTCGTTTGCACGAATTCTAAGTATCGCACGCTTCGGGCTTAATGGCTGAGCCAGAGCGGATATGCAACAAATAAATAGCAAAGCCAGCTTAATGCGCGACACAACAATAGCAACAACAGTAAAACTGAAATAAAGTTGTCACAGAGCCAGGCTTGACCGGGCTACGGACACGGGCACACGCTCATTTACTGTGTCGCTTGCCAAATGCAGCACCAGCTCCAGCTCCACATCGAGCTCCACTTGCAGCTATGCTAACAGTTAAAAGCAAAACAAAATGTCCATTTTAGGCAGAGGATAGCGCAGGTGGGGGATGGGGTTGGGTGGGTGAGGGATGGGCAGTAAGCCCAACAGGCGTTGCGCGTCATTAGGGCAACATGCACGGCTGAGCTGCAGGCGACTCCAGTTGCATGGGACGTGGTAAAGTGAAAAATTTATTTCACAATTCCCCGTTAAAGGATTTCTATTTCCGTTGTAGCCCGCAGACACAGCGCCCATCCCCTTCCGCCCCCTCTCAAAAAACAACTACCAAATCCAAATGTAACGAAATAAAACCGTAAGCACACAGTCCCATTCAGATACATAGATCCAAATGGGTAGAGCGAAATAAATAATATATAAATATACATACGTACGTACATATATATGTATGTATTTGGCTCGGTCTGGTGTGTGGTGTCGTCGGCATTTTAATAGTTTTGTTAGTCTTTTTTCTGCTGTGCCACCAGGCGACAGGAAGTAACTTTTATGCGCGGCCTTAAAAGGGACTTTCGGGCGAGAAGTTTGGAAAATGGCTCCGCCTGAAAGGCGTTGCCGCTGGCGGTGTCTGAATGGATTTTGTGGCTCTTTTTATTTGGCATGCGAATTTGGCCAGCGCAGTCTGAGGCCCCCTTGCCCCTCCTCCGTCCCCACTACTCTTCAATATGAGCCCCTTCTCGCCCATTGCCACTTCACTTGCTCGGACCGAGTGTCCGCCGTCTGGCCGATAATGGAACGTAATGTTATTTGCCGCCGAAGCCCTTGGCGGGCGCCCAGCCAGCGGCTGGCCCAGTGACTCGGCCAAGGAGAAACACCAAAACCAAAGTCATGCCTAGCTCTCGATTTTTTTCCTTCTTTGTAGGGTAATTGTTACGGTCGCAAAGAGTCTGTTGTAAATTGAAATGTCTGGCCAGTCCGTTTAGGTCTCGGCTTACTATTAACTTTTTGTTGCTCTTCAATCGGCTAAGCCTGGGCAAATGTGAAACAGATACTAAAATACGTATGGATGAGGGAAATTACGAATACTTTCTCCTAGTGCTTCAAATACGCCCTTGCCCAGATAATGTGGATTGAGAACTAAATATAGAAGTAGGGTAAGTAAAGGGTTTCTTTAGTGCGGGCATGATAATTACCTCATCAATTTCTCTCTGAGTGCTCAAAATATATAAATAATGTACATTTAATTATACAACAACACATTTATATGTAAATATTACTCTGTGATCCTTTCTCTGCCTCTCGCGCTCTCGCTCTCTCTGTCACTCTCTCTCCGTCCCTCTCTTTCTCTCCCTGTGTGCTTGTCATGCTGCAGTCGAATGAAACTTTGCTAGAGAACTGCTTCAAGTTGACATTTCGTGTGCGACCAGCTCAAGATGTCAGCCAAGGCTGTCTCGACCACAAGGGACGGAGGCATTCGTCTTTAGAAATTTTGGGCTGGCAGACAAGAAAAGTCAACGTTCGCGGTGCTTGAGTACACACAAGAATAATTTGGTTATATGGGGTATCAAAGGCAACAAGGGCTCAGTAGCTGTGACTTGAATAAGTTGCCACATGCGGAATGCGACAGACTCCACTTGAGGATACATTTGTAATGCACACGATTTTGAAGGCACTTAAAAGTTGTAGAGTGCTCGCTCAACGAGGCTTTCGGCTCGTCCGGGCGACAGTTTTCTAAGCGGCTTTTAATTAACAGCCATCAAGTGCAAGGATATCAAGGATTTTCCAAGCAGCCGCACACATGACCGAGCCGAGACGGAGGCAGACATAGCCATGGCCACTGCGAGGCGGTGAGCTGGCTGGAGCAGCGCCTGGGGCTGACTGACGCCATATTGAAATTCATTAAGATAGCAGCCCCCTTGCTGCCCCTGTCGCCAGCATCGTATTAATATGGCAAGTAAAATATTTATAGCATAATTCTAGGAGCTGCTACATCACAGCGCAGTATTGTGCCACTCACTGTTGCGGTGCTCGAGCGCGCGTTAAAGAAATTAATTAATATTTTGCTCTACGCCTTTGTCCCTTCACGCTCATCTGACTAACGCACGTACACACACCCACACACCTACACAATTATCAGTCCTTGGATGGGTTTAATAATGCCTCATGTGTGACGCGTTTTTTGTTGCGGCTTATACAAAGCCGTTCGTTGCCGAGATACCACCCACCGCCATATCTCTTATCATCTCTGCACCACCACATAAATTGCTTTTTACGCCCTGCACTCACAGAATACAACTTAAGTGAAAGTTTTGCTGTTCTCACAATACGCATAAAACAGAGAATAACTATTTATGGAAAGTAACTTAAGGCAAATACAAACTTGACTCGTACTCGTTGCATTGCGAAATTTTATGCATGAAAATGAAATTAATAAAAATTTGTATAACGTTTTATGCTTGCCACACATGCATTAAAAGAAAATTTAATTTAAACTTATTTTATATATTTATTAAATATTAAAATATAAAAAAAAAAATATAGAACATATAATATATAATATAATATTTGACATTTTAAAAAGTATTTTTTCTCTTATATGTAAATTATAATTAAATAAAATTTATTAAAACTTCTTTTTTATTCATTTTCATATAAGTAGTAGTGTTTTGTAGAGTATGTAAAATCACAACATATTTAATTATTTCTTTCACATTTTTTTTTAATAATAAGTAACATAATCATATAGCATCTGTAGCGTAATGTTTTGTGCCATCAGATGCTCTGAATAAAATCTCAGTACATACTGTCCCTTCATCAGATAATTGCCTAATGGAAACGGTTTTTATTTTGCTGTGTAGCTCTCTCAGTACCTCAAATATTTCGCTTTATTAATGAACTTGGCATATTAAATATTAATTTGGCAACTCTGCACTCAACGCCAACACCTTCTGTATATGTATATACCACATACCCGAGAACAGCCGTCAACGTAGATATACGAAATTTAGCCAAACGCTTCTGCATTCTAGCCAGAGTGTCAGTAGCCAAAGTTGTGTGCATGCTTAACCCGCTTTGCACCGGGCTTTGCACCGGGCTCCTGCCGAAACAATGTTCCGACCTCTGCCCGGCTCATTCTAATGGCAGCACATTTTTGTGATGGGGGCCAAATGTAATTGCAGATGCCTGGGGCCCGGTGCAAAGGCAGGGCCTAGCCCCTTGAATTATAAAACGCGCCGAGGCTCCCCCGTTCGCCGTCAGGCAGTTTAACTTAATTACAGGCTCTACTAACTGACGTCGGAGTCTCGACTCGACTCGTCGTCGACCTCACATCAGGCGTAAATGAACGGAAATGAATTCATAAAATGCGAGGCGCAAATGCGTTGCAAACTCAACGTGACGCAACGTTGCGCGTTCAAAAGTGTAAATAATATGTGTGCTTAGTTTGTCAAGTGCTAGGAGAGGGAGGCAGGCAGAGTGTGTGTGGTCGGATATATCTGTGTCTGTGTGTGCGTGGTTGCATTTGTAGCTTTTTGGAGTTGCTGACTTAGCAGCTCAAAAACTCATCAGCAGCCGCATGCGCTTTGTATGAAGGCAATAACTAAATGCATCACTAACAAACGCTCCACACAAAAGCCAGCAGGGGCTGCTGGGGCTTTGACTACAGTTACGAGCTGGCGGTGTCACCGAATTAAACAAATAAACTCCCTTTGCCAGCGGATGTTGCACTCAAAAGCGTTGACATTAAGTTCCTCTAGTGCACTGCAAATAAGTTGGCTCGCGTGTATTTCAACACGGTTCCGGTTTGCCACACCCATCAAATAGAAATATTCGACGCATGGAATAAAAGTTTTTCGAATTAAAGGTTGGATTATGTGAAATGCCATTTTCGACGGAAATTAAATTGAAATAGAGGAAAATACAGAAAAATAAAAATCAACAATTGGGGAAAATATAGAAAAATAAAATACAGAAATACTGAAAGATTTTAAAGGCTAAATACTCCAAAGATTATTCATTAATAATTCCTATAAACTATAATCTATTATAATAATAGTCTTTAGTTTATAGAAATTATATTAATTATATATAAAATAGTCTTTGGAGTATTTGTCCTTTAAGATCTTTCAGTAATGACTATTATTATAATAGATATTAATTAGCTTATCTATAGATTGAGTTAGGAAAGCAATTTGACCTTCTTAAGACAATAACCAAATTATGACAGCTGTATCAGAAAATAATAAAAAACAAAGCGAAAGATTTGTATACAGTTACTTGTCAAGCTAACACAGATTATTTATTTATTATTTCTATAAACTAAAGAATAGAACTATAATATAAATTAGTTAGCTTCTTTAGAGCATATTGCTGCCAAAACTGATTTTATAATTATAAAACCTCTTTAGCCATCTGTAGATAATAATCAAATTATGGCAGCTATATCAGACAATAAAAATGAAAAAGTTATATCATAAACAAAATTGATCTGTCTCTAAAGTACAAATTCGTTTTATAGCAATATAAAGATATTTTTTGCGAGCAAACAATGTTAATAATGCTTACTTGATGTTCTTATCTCGGTTCGGATAATTTATCAAAACTTTTCGCTCGCACTTCTGCTGTTCTTCTTCTGGGCGCCGAAGGAAAAGTTGCACTCTTCTTATCTTTGCCTGGATACGTGCGGCTGTCAGTCCGGATTAGGCACATATCCCCGAATTCTTGTTGGGCTCTTGTTATTTTGTTGCCATTGTTTGCCGTTGAGGAAGAAACTTTTACCCAAAAGTTACCTTTTGACACACTCGCATTCACACTTACGCACACATACACACATGCAAGGCGACGACGCGTGTAAAAGTTTCTGTTGTTGCATAAAATTAGGCGCAACAGCCCGAGGCCCAGCACCAGACTCAGCTGCTTTAATCAGCGGAGTGAGCTCGTTTAACGCAAATTAAATTGCGTTGTGTAAGAAAAGACTCTCTCAACTCTACTCATGATTAACGCATTTTGCGTTTAATTTCCCTTAATACACACACACACAGATACACACACACACGTACGCTCAGGCTTCTGCATTTGTTGATAAGATTTTAACACGCCGCGTGTGTTTTTCGCAACAAGCCCGAAAAACTTTTGGGCCTCTGCCGCAAGCGTTTGTGGCATTTGCCTCAACAGACCAACTTGGCAAGTTCCTTGCGCCCCAAAAGGCGTCGAAGGTAAGCGGACGGACCCGCTGACGGCACAGAGCCAGAACCCAAGGTGGCCAAGGGGGCAAGGGCAAGGCGTTGGTGAGCCCAAAGCAGCAAAGAGCCTTTGGCGCACTCTGCAGCCGTACGTACGTAGCCTTGCTCCGTGCAGAAACAAAGTCACACGCCCCTTTTGTTTATAGCATGCCCTAATTTCAAAGCCAATAAGCCGGCTGTGAATAGCTGACATGTTAAATGGAAAATCTCAAATAATGTTTGATGTAAACTTTAAATAAAAATTTGCAAATAGTTTATATAATAAATAGTAAATAAATAGTTTTTTTCCTAACTCAAATTTAAATGCTAATATATATACAATATAATTCAAGTTCATAAGATTTTACTTGAATTTTTTGTCAACTGTGTTTATTTTTAATGAAATTTTGCATTTTGATTTTTTGTACGAATTTTGAAATTTTCTTAATTTGAATTGGCTAATAAAGCTAAGCGACTTTGCTGTTACTCAATTTCCTTTACTTATCTTACTTTTTGAACTTTTTTCTTATGTTTTCAACGTTGTGTGGAAAAAAATACTTAAGCTGTCTTAAAATTTTGTTCAGCTAAGTTGGAGTGCGGAAAAGAAAGCGCCTTCGTCTTTGCTTTTTCCATGACTTTGCAGGCCTGTCACATGAGCAGATCAACAGATTAAATACAAGTTTTTGTTGCTGTTTGTTGTTGTTGCTCCGCCTAATTCCCAGGCCGCAGCTTTGCCGTGCACCTGCCGCACAAAGAATCGTTTATTGTTTGTCATTTGGCACAAAATGCGCGTTGATTGCGGTTAATGATGACCTCGTAGATAACCTTAAGCATTTTCGCTTCCTGCAATCGTTTCGCATCTCTTGAGCGGCAGGCTTGGCAGCCAGTGCAATTTGAATTAAAATTGCCGAAATACAATAAAGATACTGTTATTGGCTGCCATTAATATAATCTCAAATGGCGCTTTAAAGAGAAGGTTGTGGTTATATTTAATTAATTGCCAATGATTTTCTGTATTAAATAGCATATTTCCTGCTCAAAATATTAAAGATATGCATTCGTTTATTTAGGCAAAATGATCTGCGTATCGCATATCAATTCGATTTAGATTCATAACAGCTATTTACGGCTTTTTTGCTTGTATTTGATTTAGACATTGACAAAAAGAATCCCAAGTGTTAAGTGCTCTTATAGTTTGGCCTATGCATATCGCAGAAATAATTAGAGTTTAGCTCGTCACTTGTCTAAACGAGAGCTGCTAATAAAAGCACAAGAGCAACAACAACAGCAACAACAACAACAACAACAACCAATTCAGCCAAAGGCCGACACATGACAAGTGCACTTAATGTTTGCGTACATGTATCTGTATCTAACATGTACATCGATATATGCATGTATGTATGTGTGTGTGTCTGTGTGTTGTCTGTATGTTGCGCTTAGCGAACTGACAGTTGCGTGAACAAGTGCGGTTGAAGTATGGCCCTTAGGCCATGCCTATGCCATTGGCAGCACGAGGGCCGCTGGCGCTGGCGACTCGGTGTGAGAGCTGTCTGTTCTTGACATTTATTTGAATAGCACGCATGCGAGTAAGCCCTGCCACATGCGCATGCAAAAATAGCCCAGCGAGCAGCATTAATTTCATTATTATCTTAACTCAAGAATGCCATATCCAATCGGGGGTAAAAAAAAAAACACACTCACTCCTTCACACAGAGAAAATGATACAATTAAGGGGCTCATTTGGCACTGAAATCCTTGACATCGAGCGAAAGCACCGCACATTCAGCCTTTCCCGGATAGATTACCGCGATTTCCCCCCTTGGTTAAGTAGATTTATAGCTGGAGCATAAGGACAGCAAAAATTTGAAGAGTGCTTTACTGAGCGGCAGGCAATCATAAAAGTAATGATTATATATATACATACACACATACATATATATATATTAACAGCTATATATATAAAGTCGATGAGCAGATGTTGTGATATATAAACAGAAATCACGTATACGCCGCATAAAGCCATTAAGAACACAAGACGTCGCAACGTCTCAGCCTGGGTGGCAGGCAATGTTCGGTAATTGAAACTATTTGCTTGCTGGCATTTTCATTAACGCCAATTTCCGTAAAATTTAACGCACTTCCTGACAAATGTTGCCAACGTCTGAGATTCGCATCGAGACCGTTTGAGTATTGCCTGAGGTGCGGGGCAGGCGCTCTGCACACGTTAAGAGGCAACAGTTGTTGGCCAAAACGAGCGTCGACTTTATAAGTGCTAATTACTTGAAAATCAATTGTCGCAATTCATTTTCCTGCTGCGCATACCACTGCTCTCTACCTCTGTGTGTGTGTGTGTGTGTGAGTGTGTTTGTGTTCACAGAATTAAGTATGTTAATTTAAGTTTTACGTTCGAATGGTTTTCATTCTGCGTCTCTCACTCCCCCTCTCTATCTGAACGTCAACTCTCTGCCCCGCACCTTTTGCATTTTCCTGAAAATGATTTTTGCAAATGGTCTTAATGAACACCAGCAGGCGCCTGTCATCCTGTAATCAACGCCAAGGAAGCTGAGACCATCCAATAGGCAAAAGACGTAATTAGTGAATAGAAAAAAGAATTTGTGGCTATGGGAGAGAGGTAGACCACATCATTGTAATGCTTGTCCAATGAGGCTGCAATTTATAGATGATCTTTTACGGACTTAATTTCCGATAGTCAAATGGTATCTAATGATTTTAAGGGGAATGAAAATTTACTTTAGAGTAGAAAGCAAATGGATAGGTGTTAATAAAATGGTGAGAGGGTATTATTTTATTTTTTAATTGTCAATTTATAGACGTGATTCGGCGATCAATATTCAAATTGGTATTATTCCCACATTGAGTATAAAACTGCTTGCTACTTAAGATTATCAGGGGAGTCAAATAAAGGCTAACAAAACATAGTGTTGCACACAAAGAACTCAGGCAGACATTCCGAAAAAGAAAACAAAATTACCAAACAAACTCAACTAAAAGAAGTTTAAATGTAATTTAATGACCAACAAAGGAATACTTGGAAAGCCCTTTTGAAGGTAGCTCTGCTGGCAGACCATGCTTCACCTTCGCCCTGCACACAAAATTGCATTTCCACAAAACGTAAAACGTAAAAGTTTTCTTTGGCAATTTGTTTGTTTGCTTCTTGCTTCGTTCATTTTGCAAACAGCATGGAAAATTGCAAAAACTTTGCCAGCAGAACAAAAGTTAAAGGCGCTCCACGTATTGAGTAAATCAGAGCGATGTCCATTGTCCCAGTCTCGGTTCGTCTTCAGTACTCACAGTTGCCCAGCTGCCCGACCTGCAGCACAGGTCGGCGCACCAAAAGACCGACTGGAATGCTCCACGCAGTCCATTCAAGTGCGTTTGGTCGGCTCCCAGTGAAGAGCCAATCGATGATTGCTCTCAGACCACTGGCCACGGTTGCAAATGTTGCGATTGCTTTTATTCAAGTGAATGTTGTCCTCTATTGATCATCTTAGTCCAGCTTGAATATGCTCATTCAATACTTGTCAATTTAAGAGGGTTATTGCAGTTATTTCTATTGCTAATATCAATTTTAAGATTATTCAATTTATATCTGTAAAACGTGAATCGAAGACTCAGTTATTATTTATTATAATTTTTATATTATTATTTATTTATTTTTTATTTATTATTTATAATTTATTATTTATTATTTATTGAATAATATTTATTTTTATACTATTATTTATTTATTTATTTATTTATTTTTTTATTGTTGGATATAAATTTATAAAAACAAATCCAATATCTTTTTAAAAATTTCTGTTACATGTTGGTTTCCTTCCCTACCATAGGGACCATGACCGACATGAGTCTTTTTTTTTTCGCAATGTCTTTATTTTACTGAGTAAACATACATAGTAGGAAAAGAAAGCAAAAGGAGAGCGAGCACTGCAGTGGACTGTGAGAGCACTGCTCCCACTCTTACGCCCTCAACTTCAAATGCTGCTCTAAAACCTCAAATACAGGTGCCTCTCATATTACTTACTCACTTATGTCTATACAATGCTGACGCATGAATGTTAACTCAAAAGCTTTAATGCATCTATTTATGCAACTATTTTTTGTATACTCTGATCCTATTAAATTTAAATGTGTTAGGCGAGTTAAGGTAATCTCATGGAGGGGTTACTCTACCCTCTGCTTGTCCGTCTGTTTGTTTGCCTGTCTCTATTTATGTAACCTTAGCTCTTGAATTTATCTGCAAAATTTCAAATATTATATATTTAATTACAGAATAAAATGCTCCAATGAGCGCGAGTGTTTCTGTGAGAGATGAATCAGATATCAACTAGATGGCTTCAAACAAAAGATGTGCTGGGACTCGGCGCTTCTCCCAATTCAGCTCTCCCGTCTAGAGAATTCATATCGTTTTTTATTGGCGTCAGTCGCAATTTACAAAGCACTTAGTACCGCCATCATCACGCAATACAAATGCATTTCGCTTTTATTGAAGATTGGCAAAAGCTTTCATTAAAATATTTTTTTCTTACACATTTACAATGAATTACAATTGTGGCAGAACCGCAGGCACTCACATTAAGACGACGCAGGTGTGCTTCCTCAGGGAGGAGCTGGGTGTGGGGGAGTGGCACTTAAGCCTTTGCAGAGAGCCTGCTTATTACAACGCCTTGAGTATGGGACGTGAGGAGGCAGCAGAAGCGTTTATTTAATTTACGTCTCTTAGCACTCGACGTCGCATACTTTGGTCTGTAATCATTTCCGGCATATAAGAAAACTCACCTTAAACACGCAATTATTTACAAAAAAAGAACACAAAAAAAAAAAAAGCAATCCATTTAACGCTATCAGGCTGATAAGAAATAAAAATTTACATCTGCCGACGGGCAGACAACACACAGAGAGCGGCAGACAACACAGAGAAAACGTGAGACAGGTGGGCTGGTGGGCGGGACGGGGCAGGTGTCGCTCTTTATTGCAAACAAGAATGTAACCGACTGAGAGGCACCGGCAGATGGCCCGAAAATGAAAAATCCCTCAATATGCAATTTACCATAAATTTATAATTTACTGGCAAATTATTTTCATAAGCCATTTGCATTTATATGGCCCACACACAGACACACCCATACACACACCCACACACATGCGTCTGCACTCCTGACTGTGGCAGCCAACGCCTCCGACACGACCATTAGATATCTCGCAGGAAAGTGAGGCCATCGTTAATGCACGTATCAAATAATTAAATATTTGTTTGAAATTACTAAATTGGAATTTTACTTGTACTTCGAATATAAAATTTAAACTAAATACGTAAAAGAAAAAATATATATTAACTTGCATTCTCTGATTCGTACAGCCAGCGTACAGTCAGCTCCCCCTCAAGGTACTCAAATTTAAGAGCAGGGTGTAAAATTCAAAGTACAGCCGCTCTTCACGCATATAAAGTGAACAAAGCGTTTGGATTTTTGCCTCTTTGTGTTGGCGAAATTATTGCAGTGCGAAAGTTGGCTTATAAAATATCAAATTGATTTTCACGCCAGTCATTAACTTCAGGAAGTATCAGCAGGAATTCGGCCCGATGTCTGCATTATTAATGCACTTAGTGCGTACCGCGAGGCGTGCGGCCACGTTTAACAGACATCAACTTAATCTCATGAAATTATAAGACGGCGCACATTGATGCTGAATAATTTAATAATGAAATTCTTAAAAGTTTGACATTTGCAAAAGTTTGTGGATTCAATAAACATATTATTTACATTTAATATCTTGGAGCTTCTGTCCGCCTGAAGCGCATTTGTTAAATCATTTATTATACGAAAAACCTCATTTAATTCTTCTCATTCAAACAAACTTTATCAAACAATTTTATTGAAATCCCCAGGGGCTGAATTAAAGGAACTGTAGAGAAAAATAAAAATGGGAAACAATATGAATTTATGTGCAAAATATTATTATTGAATTAAGCAAACTAAATTTAGTTTGTGTAACATTCGCAAAATGTAAATTTGCAAAAATTCGCTAGAGACATGAACTATTGAAATGTGAAATGCTAAACATTCTTCACGACTAAGAGATACCCTGAGCTTTGGCTGAATACACTGCATAGCTGTCATCTGCTCACACACACAATTACACATGCACATATACATGTATAAGCATTTGCAATAAAGTAAAACCCAAATGCCTCTGGCGTGGGGTCTGCCTCTTGCATACATTTTAACATAACCAATGTTCTCTGAATTCCCACATTCAATGTGTTTAGGGTATAAAATCGTATGGACGATGTTTCTCATTAAAAGTATTTAAATATATATTGTGCTCATTTGCAAAATATAAAAATTTAAATATGTATTTTTCATATGCTTAAATCACTATATCTATACATATACAGTAATATCTGCTAAGCTACTAATGAACATATACATATAAATTTGAATAGAAACAAATTGAAATTGACCTTTTTACGTAAACTTATATGTATGTGTAGTAAAATAGGAGATTAAAGTGGGAAAATGTTATAAATTACAAATAAATTATAATATATAGTATACATATATTTAAGCTTGCATGCATGTAACATAAATACATTCCCTTCTAAAAAGCTGACCATCAACTATTCCCACAAACGTATTTATATCAAATTGAATTCACTCTGAAATATGTAAGAAGCAGAAATTCGTGTGCAGCTTTTATCCCAAATGTTTTTGATGCATTTAGCTAGGCAAACACTTGTCACTTGCTTGGCATCAAGGACACTTCAGGCTCATTGAGCTCTGACAGTTTCTGACTGTTGTTAGCCTTCGAACCTTCGAATCCAATGCTGGCAAATGCATTTGCACATATTCGGTGACCACATCTGGCCGACATCTGTCGCAATGAAGTTTTTTCTGTAAATTATTTTCAAATTTCGCAGCTGACTGAATCGCTCCTAGAGCCGAGTGTCTACACTTGCATTTTTGGCATTGTTTCCTGTTTGCAGCACATGCACTTCCAGTTGCATTGCGTCTATGTCGAGCTTCTGTTTGATTACACTTTCTTTCCTGTTCACTTGATATACGGCCAGCTGAATATCATTGGCCACAAATTCCGACACTTTCCATGTGAAGCTTAAAGACAAATTGAAAAGATTCAAAAGAATTTTTTGAAATTATTAAAGTTGATTTTCTAGCTTTCAATATCTTGTTTATTATTCAATTAGCCTTTTGCAGGGAGACTTTTCCATTTCCCGCTTGTTTTCAGGCATTCTCTTCTTAATTAAACAAGTGCTACACTTTATGAATGCCTGAAAAAAACCTAATTACAACTAACAAATCTTGAGGTGCTATTTTGTTCGCAGACAGACCAAGTTGATATGCACATAGGCAGCGCAGAGAAATGTAACTAGAGGAAAATACCATGGAAAATTAATCAGCGGCTTCTACTAACCTCTACGAAATGTATTTAAGCGCTAAATGAGCGTACGCAAGTTATAGCCGAGGGGTCGCAGTCGTGAGAGGGTAAACGTAAACTCACTCAGTCTGAGTGTCATTAAAGTTGGGCCGGAGGCAAAGACCAAATTGCATATACGCCGCGTGTACGAAAAACTCTTGAAAACGTACAGTTAAAACGGAAAATGCTTAGCCCTCTTACTTTATCTCTTATGCTCTCCCTTTCCCTTTCCCACTTCCTTTCTGTTTTTCTCTCTCTTTTTTTATTTTTTCTACCTCCACATCTTAGCGCGAATCGCCGAAAGGATACAATTTAAAACGTCTTCGAGCCCTAGGCAACACAGCTGGGCAATACGAACTCAAGCCCGAAACAAAAGAGTAACTGAAAATATTTACAGAAAGACTGATTCGGGCGAGCACACAAGAAACTAGACTAAAGACTAAAGAGAATACCAGCGACGGTAACTGTGGACGAGAAAGGCTTTAAGCGCATTTTAAAACTGAAGATCTTAAGACTATTGTCGTAAGCCTGATTAAACAATTGTGTCCTGGCAACGCAATAAATCTTATATGTTGCACAATTGCGTAGTTGATCGAATTGAATCAGCACCTTAAAGCAGAATTTGCTTATATTTAAATTTATTTAAAACATATACTCAAATATAGTGAAATATTTGTCCATCAATCAATTATTCCTGTCGAGCTCTGATTTACTAGTCTAAGTAAAGGCAATGGAATTTTAGGTGATTAAATACACATTTCGAAAGACTTCTCGCAACACGTTTTATTACACTTTACAGTTTTCAAGAGAGCAGTCGAAAACAAACAGCCGGCAGCCGTAGCAAACAACGAAAATGTGACAGTCGTGGGGGGAGTGCGGGCGAAAGTTGACGCTGGCTGTTTGACTTTTCAATGTATTTCTTTGGGCTTTGCTCTTTTATTATTATTGTGTATCCGGCTTACGTGGCGTATGATGAATACGTTTATTGGTTGCGTGGCAATTTCTGATTCCCCAACGTCCTCACATGCCTCATTTGCAGTTGGACGAGCAGGCTGAATTCCCGCTGGATCCCATTCCACATTGTTTGTCTAACGTTTATTGGGTATTGATATGTAAAGCCTGCGCACACACATGCACCCACACGCACCCACATATCAGCACTCACCCTGATGAATAGACCGAGCTTGTTATTTTTGCCAATTCAATGACATTAGAGCCTCACAAACCAATTGCCAACATTCCCAACCAGGTCGCTCTGGCAACCAACTGACTTTGATTTTAGGTCGCTCTGATATCCAAGATTCCTGCCAAAGGACACTTTACGTCAATCTGCTAGAAAAACATTTTGGCTTTTTATACGCATTCATTTGTCAGTTTAAATTCAATTCAAATTGAAGAATTAGCAGTCTAACTTTAAGGTACGTAAGAAATATGGCAGAGATAGCTTTAAATATTTAACAAAAAATAGCTTAGATATTTATATTTATTTTTGAATATAGTATTTATGATATTTCAATATCTCATCTATTCAATATTTGAATATTTTCTTTAGAAATAGACTCAAAAAATAAATAAAAATAAAAATATATAAAAAAAACTTATCTACCTTTAAAAATGTTGTAATATCTGCTTTCCCACTTAAAGACATTTATGTAAGCTCAATATATAATCCTGTTAGGGCTTACGAAAGAAGGGGGTTCATATACGCATTGAAGATTTAACGATAAAAACAGGGCTCATGTCGTTTGACAGTGAGGGGCGGGGGTGTGTGGGGTGGGGCAGGGCAGTGCAGGCGCAGACGTCACATTAGCGACACCGCGATAACTTCGATATTTCATTTTGGTGATTACAAGAAGCTCACGTTGTGCGCAATGCCGCCATTTCCGTATCCGTTTCCGGCTGTCGCTGCGCCGCACAAATACGCGCATGGATCACACACCTGAGTTGCCTCTAGTTGGCTCCGACACTTGACAATTGCAACACGTCCTCAAGATTTTGGCTGTTTTAGTTGTTCATATTGTTGGCCACGTTTTAGGCGCAGCTCGAGCACACACTCCAATACCTGCACACAGGGACACACACACACACACACACACACACATGCGGGTGCCATGGCCTAAGTTGCGACCGTAAAATATTCAAATTAAAAGGACTTATGTAGGCACTCAATGTTACCGCCATTATGTTACATTGTTGTCTGCCATGGAAGGCGGGGCAAGCGTGGCAGTCATGGCAGGCAGAGGCAGGGAGAGGGCGAAGCCAAGCTCTCGACCTCGAGACCAGTGTGGGCTGCTTCCGGGGCTTTCAGCGCTCAAGCTGCCATTTTTTTACACTTTAGTTGACAGCGGCAGCCATTTGTGGCAACAGCCACGCCTGCCCGCCATAACCCTGCTCCTGCTAGTTCTCCTTGTAGCTGATGCGATATGCGCGTTGCTGTTGTTGCTGCTGCTCCTTCTGCTACTGCTGCTGTTGCTGCTGTTGCTGTTGTTACTGTATATGTCGCATTTTCCGGGTAATTTACATTCTCATCACAGCACACACAAACACAGACACAGACACATAGAGACAGTTACCTGAGCAACATCAAAAATCGTGCAGATAGCAACAGCGCTGTCAACTGTCGCTCGCCTGCTCGCCTGTTTGTGCAGCTTCTCTCCATTGGAGACAATTTTAAAATAATAAAAAATAATCGTTTCTTATATTGTTGGCCCGTTATTCTCTTTTATTTCTGCTCTTTGTTTTAGTTGGCGTAGTTCAGCATTTTGCCATCTTTATTATTTCTACCGTAGTTTGCCTCGCATTTTATTGCCGGTAAATTAGGCGCATAAATTTCAGTACCCACATTTTTGTCGGCGCCCAAGGAATTGCGAGAGTTTATTGAAATGGCTTGCATTATTTATTGCGTTCTGCCTTAATGAAGAGTTTACGCTCATGAACTGAAAATAAAAGCAAGAGAAATACATCAAAATTGTTTAATAACAATTTCCAGATTCGCAATTTGTCAACAGCAAAAATTTTTTTATATAAACTGAATTGGAATTGTTTTGAAAGAGCGGAAAACGAGTTGGTAATAGAGAAGTAAATAATGGGGAAATCAGCTTGAAAATAAATTTAGCTTGTCTTTCTACCATTAAATTTTCTGTTTTACATACATCAAGAAAAAAAATATAAAAATATAATATGAGCTAAGCACTTACCAACTCGCCAAAATTTCATATTTTGGGATTTTCAAGCACTCGGTTTTCCATTTATTTGCAAAGCTTTTAATAAGTGGAGTTGAGCTATTTAGGGATGTGGAAAATCGGCAAATCATATTTGATTCATTATAGAAACAATTTCACAGTGCGTAGCTAGGGCTGACCTGAAAGCGAAAGTCAACAAATGAAAGCAGAGCAGAGTTGGCCAGAACCCTCAAGCTTAACCTTAGCTAAGCATTCGCTTTCCCTCCCTTGCTCCCTCTCATATTTCTCTCGGATAGCGGCGTTGGTGAAGCGCACTCAAAAATTTATTGTCTGCAACTCGAGGTTCGACATGAATTTTATTTATTTGCATGTAAATCGGATTTGTGTGACCCCAAAGATTTTCGAGCGTGAAATATACGAGCAACAGTCGCACTCACTGCGGATCAGAGTGGAGCAGTGGTCGGTCATTGCATCCTGGCGTCCTGGCGTCCTGGCGTCCTGGCCACGTGACCAGCCGGAAGGTAAAGACGCATGGCTTGGCGCCTGAGCGAGCACAAAAAGGAATCGTGGGTCATTTTTTGCGGATGCCATTGGACAGGCACCTTTTCTTGTTCGGCTTGAATGTCAAGGCGTTGTTCAGCTTTTAGTCTGTTTTGTGTTCTGCTTTTGTTTCTGTTATTTCTTTTGCTCTTCTGCTTTTCTCGCTTTTATTTTCATGTCGACTCGGTTTATTGTTAGGCGCACAACCTTTTTGTGGCATTCCTTTATCATTTGAAATGTAGTCGGACATGGAGATGCCGCTGTTGTTATGCTTCCATGATTACCAGATCTGGTGGTCGGCTAGTCTGTTGGTCTGTTGGCCAGTCTTGGCCTGCTCTTGGCCACTTTCAGTGTGTTTTATTAGCTATTATGGGTAAAATATGGCTTACGTCTCGTTTATTGTTATTTATAATGATTCATTTTGCACGTTTTTATGGCTGCCAAGCACTGAGAAGGGACCCGCAGCAGTCGTTGCAAATGTATTATCTTCACGTCTTGCAGATCTCCAGGTCAGGCCATATTTTATTTGCGTTTATTCTAATACGCTTTACATGCGCTCCCAAAAGTCAGCAGCACGTGCTCCTTGTTATCGTTTTTAATCAACTCGACAAACGTTCGATATAAAAATCGAGGGAGAATAAATACGCTCCGATCGATTGATTGGCTTACTTAACCTAGGCAAGAAAATGTCTTTCTTTTAACATGGGGCAGTCTTAAAGCTAAAATTGATTTAAGTAAAGTTTCACAAATAAAAGCCTTGGCAAATGCATTGTAGTCCCCTAAATCAAATTTATGAATATTTGATTTCAGCTGCGAATTCACATCACAGCTCAAGGCTTAACTAACTCGAAAGATGATATCATTTCAGCTTAGATATTGAGAAAATAATGCATAATAAATTCTCACAATGTCATATATGCTAAATATCTCCAGCTGAAGGGTGCTGCAGAGGAGCATATGACTTGAAAGCATGCAAGCCATCGCCCGCCCACCGCAGTCTCGCCCCACTGTGCGCATTATATATCATGGCTTATGTTTTGAATAATTTAGGGTAGTCTTTTTTTCTTTTTTACATTTTAAGAACAATTTTGCCAATGTAAAATGTAAAATGCAAAAATGCCAGCACCTGCCCCCCGTCTCAGCCGACGAGCGTCAGTTGCATGTTGCAGCTGCTGTTGCCCAGCTCGAGAGCGAGCGAGAGGAGGCTATGCGAGAGTGTGGGCGGGAGCTAGTGAAATAGTCGCATAATGATGTCTACGATAAATTTTACAAATCCTTGAACAACTTGATATCCCCAGCCTTCGTCTGTCTTGTCCTTGCCTTGCCCTGTCCTGCCTTGGCAAGCTCTGTTGCCGCTGTCCTTTCAGTTTTATTTCATTTCGGAAAGCGACTGGAGCCGGAGCTGAGGCACGAGAGCGAGAGCGACGTCGCTCTGGCAACCTTTAAAATATTTTTGCAATTTATTTACAAAGTACACTGTCACACACACGCACAGACACACGAATGCTTATACACTTAACTGCGCTCACATATGCAAAATAAAGTGATTACAAAGACGACACACAAACACACCCACACTCACACGCACACACATTAGCTGAGTCGCCATCACCTAGACTGAGAGTGGGATGCCAGCCCGAAGAAGGGTCTTCTCCGAAGCAACACGGCAGGCAGGCTGCTGGGAGAGAAAAGAGCTCTTTCATGTTTATATTTTAATGCACTTGCATAAAAGACAAGCAAATTTCATTTGCATACGCACATATGTTTCATTGTGCGCTTCGTTCTGTGCGTTTGCTCTTCTTCAGGATCAAAGACTTAACTAATTGGAAAAATCTGTATATATATGCTTATGTATACTAAAGTGTCGAAAAATCGTGTATAGTTATAGTATAATATTAAATTAATATCTGTTAGTATTTATTCCAGTTCACAATTCAATAAACCACAGAGTGTGTCGGAAAAGTTAATAAAAAGAAAACACATGAGCCAGATACACAATAAAATTAGCTACTTTTTAAATTGGCACAAAGCATAACAAAACATGTATATATAGACACATGTATATGCATGTCGCGAATATAGTGAATTTGTATTTATTGATCCCGCAGCCAGTGGGCAACATATGGCAGCTGTCGTGAAAATTGTGCTAGAGCATAAAAAAAAGATGGAAAGAACTGTGCGTGGGCCTGCGGCGGAAATGGGTGGCAAATTTTGAGAATAAACACAGCAAAATGTTTACTAATAGCCAAAACATGATACAACAAATTGTTTACACGCTGCAGTTTCGTGGAATGGGGAGACAAAAGTGCGGCCCAAATCTACAATGCAAATGGTGCGACTTATTGGTAAACAGCCTCGGGTAAAATCTAATATAAAGGCCTGGCCGAACAGCAGATACAGATACATTTACACACACAGATACAAATACGGAAAATGTTGCCTCAAGCAACAGAGCAAACACTAATTTATGCAAACACAAATATCTGTGTGTACGTGTGTCACACATACACATATACATGTATATGTATATATATTTATGTATTTATATGAGCTTAGCTCGTAAATTGTTTGCGTGTTGCCTGCAGCTTGCATATATTGCAGCTATCTTTTATATTTTTTAATATTTATTCAACTATTTTACTGGACTTGCAGCTCTGAGAAGAGAGCCAAACAGCAGCGCAAACTAAAATCTAACAAATAAAAGTGGCTTAGCTGTGAGTGCTACAGTAGAGGATACCCTGTAAGTCCTGATTGAAGTAAACAATAAATAAAAGAATATATAAGGTATATATAAAAAAAAATTTCATTCAGACAAAAAAAAAAAAAAAATTAAAAAAATTAAAAAAAAAGAAATATATAAAAATAAAAAATAGATTTATTTATTTATATAATATATATTTATTGTTATTTATAAATCATATATATTTTTAGAATATGAATTTTATTTATTTTATTTCTCAACTATGAATTTCTTATTAAAATTCAGAATAAATTTCTTTGGCAATCTGTCAGCTGTCAGCTGTCAATCACAAATATGTTCCTCAACTGTGTAGTATGCTCCATTCCCCATTCAATTTCAATGGGTATGCGAATACCGCACCAGATATGCCCGCGAAATTATTCAAATTGAAAATTTTACGTCTTGCAGTTGTTGGCGCCGGCCAGAGATAAACATTCGCACCCAGCAGAGTGAGAGAAGAGCGGTGAGGGGGGGAATTATTTAGTCTCTGCTCGAAAGAAAAGGCCACACTGCATAAGTCAGCAGATAGTGCCAGCAGCAACAGCTATGGGGCTTACTTGAATTTAAATTCGCATCTTGATGCCAAATATTGGACAGGGCAAAATCGTTATGCCCTCTATCTGGTCCTTGCGGCGCAGCTGTTTGTATAATGTGATAGTTTCTCGTAGATATATATAAAAGGAAGCTCTGCCGTTTGATGGGCCATTTAAAAGCTGTTTGTTATTTACTCAATTGATCTATTGGCACTTTTTATGTTCCTTCTATTGAATACAAAATTTGGAGTCCTTTCAATATTTAATTTAATTTTCCAAATAGTTAAATTTAAGAATTTTAATAGACTTTATTTTCAACAAATATAAATATTTCGACTCGTTGTGAAAACAAAATGGAAAACGTATATTCAGTTCTCTGCAGATGGTGCCAAAAATATCTGAGACTCTGGCCCTTGCTCAATTGACCTCGATACAAGTGCGGTTTTCCTTGAGCATAATTATCGACAAATATCGTTGCTGAGAGACTGGAGGGGCGAGCGCTGTGCAGGGCTTTGTTTTCTGTTTCCGTCTCTTGTTTGTATAGCCAATTTCTTCTCATATTTATGAGCAATAGTTGTTTGTATTAAGCGAAAGCACAAAGCAGCTGCTGACCGACTTAAATACCCTGACATTAGGGAGTGATTAAAAGTATTTCGATACATTTCACATAATCGAAATTGAAATATGTGCAAGAAATATTCCAGGGAGTTAAAAATTTAGTATTTAAACATTTATTTTTATTTTATAAAGAATTAAGTTATCTACTTAATTCTGATGTCTGATTTTTAAATACATTAAACAAAATAGAGTATTTGCATAGTCAGACTAGAGAATATATTCATACTGTATTCATAGTTTTTAATGTTTTTATAAATCAAATACTTTTTACAAAAATATTTTTGCTGGCTTTCTTGGGTCGTATCAAACAAACAAACAGACAGACATATCGCCACTTGTCAGATCGGCATACATAAATTTATGTATGTATGTGTATATATAGAGATTTTTGTAGGTCGCCCACGTGAACGCCTTCAGTTTGACACACACACAGCTGTGCATAGCCATACATATACACATCTTCACACACACATGAGCTGGCACTGAGCGCTGAGTCGCTCAATTAATTTTGATTGCAGCCTTGGCAGCTGTTGGCCACAATCTATGTATGAAAATTGCCATGAGAAAATTCCATTTGGGCAAAAGACTTTAAAACAGACCCCAGTTAAACTCGTAAATATATGTAATCCTTTGACGTGACTCTTAAGCTTTTATGTAAGAAACAGGAGATTGTTCAAGTAGAAATCTCTGGAGCTTAACGTAAATATATATGCTATAAATAAATACTTTTTTCATCTCAATATGTAAATAAATATATGAGTTCGTTCGAGCTGAAAAACCCAATCTGAATTTACTTGAAAGCAGATGCTCGTTAGTTTGCACTGCGGTTCATTGATGGCCTTATCTTCAATTAAAAATAAATAAAAAATAAAATGATGTTCATGAATCAAGTCATAATGCTAGAACTCACCACTCACAACTATATCAACAGCATTTCGCCTCGGTTCAGTTTGATGTTTCATTGAAATTGAAAAATTGTTGCGTGCCACCGGCGCCCAACAGCAAGCAAATAGATATATTTCTGCTTGGCATAGAAAATAAACGTCAGAGGTGTGAAAATTTATGTGCTTCAGGTGGTAGATGAAACGAATGTGCTTCCAGATGCTTTGTTTATATTTGTTTGTGAAAGTATCTCAAAATATGCTCAATGGCGGCGCACTTCAACTTGAACTTGATCAAAATGTTTTGCTAGATAATTTAATTGCTTTCAAATAAACAAATGGAATGACAAAGTTCCAGCACCTCGTTGGCATGCCTGCTCTCTGTGTGTGTGAGTGTGTGGGTGTGTGTAGACCTGGCTGGCAAGCACCTCTGCAATATGTTTACATTCAGCGAAATGGTTGGCATTTCTGAATGTCAGAGAAAACTTTTAATTGAAATTACGATTTTATTCGCGCGGCCTTCATGTGGGGCGCGTCCATTTGGCTGAAATGAAGCGTGAACAGCAAGAAATTTGCCATAAGCAAAAAGCAAATTGACGCATTTTTTCGCTAAGTGACATTCAAGAAAAAAGTGCCATAAAAATATACGAATTCAAAGTCAACGTCATCTCTGAAATTAGCTGCAAGTGTGAGAAACGTGCGCTAATTAATCAAATATATGCAATTAGTTAGATGGTGCAGCAGATACTATATGTATATATGTATAATATACCTGAACTTGACATCCGACAGAGGCGCCCACGCGCAAACATTTCCCAGTATCTATCAGATACAAATGAGCACTCAGTACTTGGCAATTTGTTGGCAAATTGCTGTCGATTTGTGGGTGGGGCAGAAAAGCGAAAGGAAAATAGTTTTCGTTTTCTGGCACTAGATGTTGCCACACTTCTACATAATTTCATATTTTTGTAATAGTTTATTGCTATTGTTGTTGGGGCTGTGACGTCATAAAGAGCTTCCGCTGCTCATATCTATATTTGTTTGTCCGCCTTGTGTGCCTCCTACATTGGCTTTATTTCTGGCGATTTTGGCATTCGAGAAACAGTCGAATCGGCGTCTAATGCCGAGCACTGCGTTGGCGTTGGCGTCGCTGCTGGCGTCGCTGCCAACGCGTCGCGTCGTCGCTATCAGCATCGCTGCTGCCAGTGGCATTAGGCTAACCTAAAAAAAAAAAAACATTTTCAGCATTTTCCTAAATTATCTCTGGCCTCTTAGGATAAATGGAAAACTGTTTCAGCAACTTGCGTCAGTCGAAAATTCAATTTTGATCGCAAAAGTCGCGCATAGCTCAGCAGATTCAATTTTGCATTTTTCAAACCAAACAGAACAATGGCTGTAAGTGTTACAACAAACAAAATTATTTATTATGGACGAAATTAGAAAAAAATATCATGAAAAAAAAAAATTAAATACGAAATAAAATTTTGTTAAATTAAAATAAATAAATAATAATAATAATATATAAAATAATGACGAATAAAAAAAAAATAATATGCAAATTTATTGATATTTTCCATTCGAGTGTGATTTTTAATAATTGTTGCTGTTGCTGTTTTTAGTTCATCGATCTTAAAAATGTCAGTTTTAAATATATAAGTGGACATTTGTATAAGAATTAAAAATTAAGGTTTATTTGAAGTTTACTAAATCGCCTTAGTGAATACTCACAAATCAAATATATAAGTCTGGACACAAATTTCTAGACTTTTCTCAAAATTGAATAATTACATTATTTTAATATTAAATATTATGAATAACTAAAAGTGTGGAAGATATATAATATTAATATAAACAATAAATTTTACGTTATTGATAAATTATATATATAAGTATATGAGAATAAATACTTGTAAAAATATTTCCGATTATTATAATAAATTTCAATTAATTGATTTAATTACATTGCATGTAAATTTCAAGTGAGATCAGTTGAAAGTTAAAACATCATGCCTCTGTAAGCCAGCACTTTGCTTATTTACATTTAAATATTTACACACAAAAGCAATTATGTGAATATAATGCATACTTTATTGTTTAAATTTCATTAAAGTCACGTACTGATGGAAATTGTAAGCAATTTAAAAATACAACAAACCGTTGAAGCGATACACTATGTACTACAATGGCATATGAATCGAGTTTCTTTGTTCTTCCTATTGAGTCAATTTCGAAATATCTTCTATAAGTTTAAATCTAAATATGCAAATGATGCATGTTTCAATTTGAGTGATCAAATATTTCTAGTTTCAATTTACTTCCATAGTGCTAGACGTTGGCTCACTCATTTAGGCATCGAGCATAGTCATATCTCCTGATTATTTTAATTTGCATGCGAAATCACATTTAATTATTACCATAAGCGAATATTTCAATTGATTTTTGTTTAATTAAGTAAGCAATTATAGGCGCACTCAAATGCAAGGCATGCAATGTTTGGGAATTCAATTAAAAACTTTTATTGATTAAATATTTAAACAGTCAATTAACAATAAATACAGAAGCGACCTTTGCATTGCTCGCCCCATGCCCGTGCCTTTGTACATACATATATGAGCTATGTTGAGCCACCCACACACTGGGCAGCTGCTGTGGCTCATAATTCACACTCATATATCATTTTTGCGCCTCTTCGCTTTTTTGCTTTTGTTTATGAAAATAAAAAATCACTTTGTTGACATTTGGGCCCTGGGCTGGGGCCAGCAACTGCCCCCTGCAGGCTTATTACACCTACCAGTCGGAAGAGATAAATCGTTAGCTCTCTGAATGAGTTCGTAGTGGAACATATCAGGCGTCATTGCGTCAGCAGAAAATCAAATATGCCGTTTATAAATAGTAATAATAGGAAAATGGTAGTATTAGAAAATAGTAGTATCAGTAAATATCGGTAAATAGTAGAATCAGTAAATAGTAGTGTTGGTAAATAGTAGTGATGATAAATAGTAGTGTTGGTAAATAGTAGTGTAGGTAAATAGTAGTGTTGGTAAAAAGTAATGAAATAAATTTAAGAAGAATTGCGAATAATTTTTGAATTATTTTGTTGTTATAAACTTGACAAAAAAAAGGGCTGTAAAACTACAAATAAAATTTTTAAAAATTAAGTGCTAAAGACAAAAATATATTAAAATATTAGTAATGCTTAACACATTATGAAAATTTAAACAAAAAAAGAATATATTTACTTTTTCTATGAATTCTTGATTTACTAATTAGTTATTTTATCAAATATTTTATTTCTTTTTGTATTTAAGAGATCCCATCATACTTTAAATACATGTGTATAATAATTAGTTTATTGCTTTGCTTATTTTGTTTATTGTTCACAAACAAACTGTTGCACAGCAAGGACGAACCAGGAATATTATTGACCGGCATCTGCCGATTTCATTGGCAACATTCCAAATACAATATAAAAAGTTTTAATACAAACATTAAATGTAATTCAGGCTGTTAAGACATAAACTGCTTAATATGTGCACAGTAGAGCCTGCTCTGTATAGACATTCATAATGTGAGTGCTCTACAGCTCTGGCTGAAATGTTGCTAAGCGAAAAGCATGAAATTTGTTTAGCCGGAAAGGAATCATAAATCTTTAATAGATTTGCTCACTGACACATTCGAGGCGATCGTATATACCCGCTTTAAACTCGACCAAGCCAATGTTATAATGGCCTGAACGGTCTGCTTAGTCGTGTGGGCGCCGAATGCACATTTTTATTTCATTTGCTTGGTTGGTTAATGTTGGGTGGCGGTCGCCAATTGGCACTGCTCCAAATGACAAATTGAAATAATAACAACAACAATAACAAAGCAGCAACAGCAACAGAACAACATCAACACTTTTTGGCGCCCAGAAAAAAAAAATAATAATAATAATAGAGAAAAAGAACGCAAAAATGAACGTTTATCTTTATGTTCAAATGAAAATTTTTATTTATGCCAGCGGCCGAAAAAAGGCAAACAGCTGAAAAAACTGAAAACTGAAAGCAGAAAACAGAAAACAGAAAAGTGTAAAGCGAAAACGGGTCGCCAGCCAGCACAAATTGGGGGTTATTTGAAGGTCACGGCTGCTGTCCATGTACCCAGCATCAAGGCAATGCCAGATTGTCTCGCATACAGGGCGTGTCAAGTGCAGAATTCTGTGGAATTCATATTTGATAAAGTTTTGAAAACTATGGAAAATGTACAAATTATAAGGCATGCCTTTGTGCTGACTATTTAAGAGAGATGAAAGCAAAATTAATTCCCAAGCGAATTAAATAAACTTATTTGAAATAATTTGATAAAGCCACATGTGTATTTTAAACATAATTGAACTCGATTTAACATCCTTAAAAGTACATATAAACACTTTAAGTATGTACAAGGCTCAGTTGAATTATTAAGGAATTTGATTTACCTTAAAGACTAACTGCCAGGTATGGACTACTGATTATTATGATAATTCGTTATTGAATCAATATATCTCAAATATAAATTTGACTGCTAAGAACTTTGACTTGGTTCTTTACAAAGCAGAAGTCAAATTAAAAACAAATAATTGCAATGTATAATTAATATACTAAATTCAATTATAATTTAATTAAATTTTTATTAAGCATACATTTATGAACTGAGAATATTATTATGTGTAAATTTAATTATAGTATTTTTGCGAAGCGCTGAGTCTTCTTTTAATCATTGCATCAATGAATTAAAATTAACTGGGCAATTTTCATTTCGTATTTTTGAGCTTCTCTTATGAGACTCTTGAGGCTCGATAGCTGCATCGCTTGAATAAATAAATATGCTCATAAATTATAGCGTTATTCTCGGTAATTCAACGACTCGTTATATGCTGCTGCACTTATCGGGTCACTGTGAAAAGCTGTCTGTGAAATTGTGAATAACAATAAAAGTAGCAGCAATGAAATAAAATTGAACATTGGAAAAACAATTAATAATTGCAGGGCAGCAACAACAGCACTCTCGTTAGTTTCGTGTTTGTATATTCAATTAAAAATTAAAAGCAAAAAAAAAAAAAAAAAAAAAAATGGCAAGAGCACATCGAACACCCCAGCCAGCCACTCGCCCAACTCCGTCAATTCGCAGAAATTAAAATCGAAGCCTCAGCGAATGCAAATTGATGTGCAATTCATTAAAATGCCCTCGCTTCATTGGCGGCTATTTAAGCGTGGCTCTGTTCCAACTGAAATATCGACCAAACAAGCCCATAAATAAATAATATATGTATAAAATATATTGTATATACATGTATTTATATGCAGATGAAACGAATAATAATACAGAAGTATTGAAATGCAGCATTAATATTCGCAAAATATGGTAATGCATCAGTGCCGCCTGAGCCAACATGCATATAATAATAGCGACAACATAAACAACATACTTCATTATAGAATTCTTAATTCAGCTTTACATTTTTCATTTATTATTTGTGCACTTTTATGCCCATGATCTACAAATATATGTAGTATTACATAGCAAAACATTGGCCAACATTGAATCTCTTCCACTTGTCAGTCCTACCCAATATTTGAAGTTTCGTGGACAGTTCGGTTTTTGACAGCGCGGTTGGCAAAATTTATTTTAATTTCATGGCTGGCCGCAAATCAAATGACAGCTTTCAATGTATGAATGAGCAAGGCCGCAATAATAACTAAAAATCACAACGTTATCGCCATAAATATGTATTAACAAATCCCGCTGCCATGGGACTTCAATGCAAATTGTTCAATCAGTCGATTGTTGCGTATACGCCATGCTGTTTCAATATCCAAAATGAAAATGAAGCCAGGGCGGGGGTTTAATTAGTCAAATTAATTAGATTTCCCTTGCTATGCGACGTTGGGCAATTAATAAAGTATTGTCCACATCAAATAGGTCGTTTGAAGTTTCTGTAGCAGAGAATTAAGCTAAAATATTAACTAAAACTGATTGTTCCTACTCCTATTTATATATATGTATATCTAAGATGAGTGGGATTTATTTGTTGTCTAGGCATCTTAGGCCGTCAGGCTGTCATATTATATTTGTATGTTTCTTGCAATGGCTTAATATTGATTAAAAAATTACATTTACTTTAATTAAATATTTCGATCTTTTATTTTGCTACTCCTAATCTCTCTTTATATAAAACTTGATACATTTCGGGTCAGCTTTATGCAGAGATAATTGTTATGCGTTTTCTCAGAGCTCCTAGACTTCCGAGGAATTCCTTTTAGCCCCGACATCTTTTCATAGGTTTAATTAGGGCCACAGGTCGCAAATGGAAAGGACGGGCGCACTCTGCCAGTCACAAATCGACCCAGGCGAGGCGTTGCTCTCTCAGCCGGGCGCACAAAGTAAATTTCAATTAAACAGTTAGTGGCTTTGGCTGTCAGCGAAAAGTGTCACATAAACTGCGACGACTGTGCGCGCTAGCCGCGGTTTCGGTTTCGGTTATGGTATCGCTTGAGCTTTTCACGTGGCTCGCCATTAAAATCGAAATTAATTAATTGGAAAATGAATGTACATTTATTCGTTTTCATTTTCGTTTTCATTTCCATTTCCATTCTCGTGTTTCACTTTGTTGTGGGCAAAGGGGAGATGCCCGCTGCCCGAGCTGGTTGCTTGGCTTAAGGGAAATTCACCCAAGGCTTAAAGCTGCCTGCAGACCGCAAGCTGCCTCATCGCACATTTTTGCTAAGTGCAAAAAAAGAATGAAAAAAAAGGAAGCAAAATTAAGCCTCCATGCTGTTGACTTTCGGCTGAATGTGGGCAATCTGTGAGATTTGTCTGTTTGCTTTTAGACAATTGCGCGCAGTTTTTTCATTTGGGGCTCGGGCAATTGAAGTGTTTCCAAATTGTCCTACTTTATAAATTACTAGAGACTGATTCACTAGACACACAGCTAATGGCATCGTTTTACTCTATTGCAGCCACGCAACAAGGAACAAGAACAGGAGGTGCTCAACTGGGTCTTCGCCGTGCTCGGCGAGAAGGTGCCCAGCGGCCAGTATGAGGACATCCTTAAGGACGGCGTCTGGCTCTGCAAGCTGATCAACAAGCTGGCTCCCGGCTCCGTGAAGAAGATTCAGGAGCGCGGCACCAACTTCCAGCTGATGGAGAACATTCAGCGCTTCCAGGCGGCGGTCAAGAAGTACGGCGTGCCCGAGGAAGAGATTTTCCAAACTGCCGATCTTTTCGAGCGTCGCAATATTCCACAAGTGACCCTTTCGCTCTACGCCCTGGGCCGCATTGTAAGTGACTGCCTGAAAGCCAAGCGGCACACCATATTGAGTTTCCGAATAATATAACTTCTCCTCGACAGACACAAAAACATCCCGAATTCACTGGCCCCACTCTGGGCCCCAAGATGGCCGAGAAGAACGAGCGCACCTTCACCGAAGAGCAGCTACGCGCCCATGAGGGCGAGCTGAACCTGCAGATGGGCTACAACAAGGGTGCCTCCCAGGCGGGCCATGGCGGCTTCAGCAACACGCGCCACATGTAAAACGGCAATTAACACCCATGCACACGCACACGCACACGCACACACACACCAATACCAATGTCAACAATCACCCACGCAACTACACCAAAAACAAATTAGTTAAAAGAAAGTTGATTTGTACATTTATATTTTTGCAACGCATCGCGGGCCACTCGGTAATGTAATTTATATATTATGAAATAAATAAATTAATTAATTTTAATATAAACATCAAGTTATTCTCTGCCACGTAATGTACTTTGCTGCCTTCCCATTGGATTAGCATTATTCAGCTGTTAATTAGGAAAAACATGCTACGACCGCAGACGCAGCTGTCGCGCGGATTAAGTGCTTTTCACACACCCAATCGCACCTTCTAAGCACCACATCCGAATAGAGTCGTACCCCAGCATCTAAACCCATACACCCATACATACACACATTGCTATGTACAGCATTATTTCTTTGTCTTCGGTGTGCCTGCTCGTTGCCCACCTGAGATTAAACAAATTACAATTTCAACGCCTGCCCTGACAACGATAAGCATAAGAAATGTCAAGGACATTTTTCTCTCTCTCCCTCCCTTTCTCTCTCACTGTATCTATCTCTCGTTCAAATGCCCAGAGTATACTTTGCGAGAACTGATTGTGTGCACTGACAAAAACCAGAGCAGCTATGTTGAAAGGGTTGAACAAAACAGTAAGAATCTTGATTTGAGTTTGTTAGCAATATGGATAAAAATTCAATTAAATGTATTTTTATTATTTAATTAATCAATATCAGCAAATTTTTTTCAAATTCAAAATGGTTTTCAAATATGTATACGTTATAAATTAATACGAAATTCGTAGGCTTAAGCCCTAGACTAGAAGAAAATAAAACTATTTTGCACTATAAGCGTTGGGCCTCCTTATGTGACCTTGGAATGGTAGTACTCATATTTTAGAAAATAGAATATCATACACCTATAAATTATCTATCTAGGTCTCATCAAACAAAAACGAAAAACAAAACAAGTAAGAAAGCTCTAGTCGAGACTGCTCGACTACGAGATCCCCTGAACCCTTGGAGTGCTAGCTATTTCAATAATTTTTCGCTTTCAGCTTACACAAGAAACACACACACACATACACAAACACATACCCACACAAGCACCCACGCATAAACACGCATGGGCTGCAGTGTGCGCTTACTATGAGAACTTAATTGTTTAATAACTTTTTTTATGGACGTAGGATCTTCATGAAACTTTCAGATTATGATTATAACATGGATATGCATGTAATTGCTAAAGCACAAGTCTCTAGTATTTGAAATACGCTTTTTACAAAAGTGAGGGTGAGGGGGTGAATTTAGAGGTGGGGGGTAAATTTTAACAAAAACCGAAATTGTATAAATTGCATATAAGCATATATAAAAAATTTGGAGACTCTAGCAATAAAGGTGTAGAAGATATAATTTTATAACTGGTTTTCGATAAGGTTTTTTATCGATAAAAAAAGATCGGGATGAGTTATCGAATTTTAATGATAAACTCGATATCCGCGCTGTAATTACGAACATTTTACAAAAAATTTGAAGTCTCTAGCTCTTATATCTTCGGAAATCGACGCGTTCAAACATACGGACAGACGGACAGACGGACAGACGGACAGACGGACAGACGGACAGACAGACAGACGGACAGGGCCAAATCAACTCAGCTCGTCACCCTGATCAAGAATATATATACTTTGTGGGGTCTGCCACGCCTCCTTCTGCCTGTTACATACATTTCAACAAAACCATTATACCCTGATTTCCCATTTTCAATGGGTTCAGGGTATAAAAAATCGAAAGCTAAGCTTCATTAGTTGTATTTGCACTAGCCTCCATTCTATTCTTATTTATTATCATATGCATATGTTACAATTATGAGACTGTATTAGTTACACTTTTTCTGTAACAGTGTACCTATCTTTTTTAAGGCCACACTAAAGGGCAAAACCGCCAACAGCGAGCTAAGTAAAGGTGACTAAACAAATATGCTATGCTAAGCGAATGGAAATTTTGCGTGGCTGGTAAAAGGTAATGCCACCTTATGGCGATTTGGAGAAATTTCTATATTCCCTAGGAAGGCTAGATAGATAGAGAGAGAGAGAGAGGGAGAATAAGGGGGATAGACCGTGACCCAGTCAACTGTGTGTGCGTGCGAAGATTGTATTTAATTTCCACTTGTCGAGGGCAGAAACAAGCAAACGTTGTGCTTGTATTAATTATTATTATCTTCTCGGCTCGTTCCACAAAAGTTTTCTCTGATAGCAAAATTTATTGCTCAAAGCCGAAGCTGACAATGAGAATTGTTGACTTTCTCCGCTTGCTGAATTTGTCCCCAGTCCGTGTGTGTCTGTGTTTAGCATGTGTGGGCGTAGTATGAACGAATTGTGTATGTAGCTGTTGGTCAATTTGTTGCATTTGTCTAATTTATGTTGTAATATTTTTTGTTCGCTCAATGATAATTTATTATATTTTTTATTAATAGCGATGGCATAGCATTGAAGTGCTTTGCTTTTGAATGATATACCCTGTAGCTCAGCAGCGAGGCATGCATTTCCTTATAAAAATAGAGACAGGCACCTACATATGTATATACGATATACATTCATATATGTTTTCCTCTATTTTCTCTCTTAAACTTGAAAAATTAAAAATTAAATTAATTAAAGTTTTAATTCATTTACTTCTTTTATTTTATAATATCTGACATAGGGTAGCTCTAGTCTTCCCTATCTTAGCTATTATTATATTACTATTCATATATTTAGTGCCGCTTTATCGCATTTATTTTATTTCATTAAATTGATTTTAATACATTGTTGCTGAAATTATATGATTAAAAAATTGTCATAAATCATTTGAATTAATTTTTTGTTTGTTTAGAAATTTATGGTTGCACGATTTTTATTTTGTTTACTTATTGACTTTCTCTCTCGATAAGATTTATTTGGCAATTTTATTGTCATTATTGTTACAATTATTTATCACAAATATTTACAAGTCATAAATAACATTTTAGCCATATTTACCATTCATTGTTTACTCAACACTAGAATAAATTAAATGCCAAAACTCCCTTTAGATTTGCCGGTTTTTAATTAAAAAAAGAAAAAGAAGAAAACTTCTCTCCCATTTGAAATATTGATAAATATCTATATCAAATTAATATTTAAGCTTCTAACCATGTTTTTCCTTGGGTTGGATATTCTAGCCACGATTTCCAATTTACCGTTGCCTTGGCAACAACTTGGCCTGATATTAATAGAAAGCTTATGCCAGCACTCGCACTTTATGATCTGTTTAATTTCTATTTTGGCTTATCTCTGCAGTTTGCTTAATTTCACTTCCTATTGTAGTGCTTTTTAGCATTTCGCCTGTCCAGTTCGTTGGCTGCCTAAGCTTTATTTGTTGGCCATAAGTTCTAACGAATTATCCAAAGAAACCCAGGCATGCACAGGGTGTGGTGGCAGCGGGGCATGAGGGGGCGAGGGGCTGGCAATCAGGCCAAAGTTAATGGCAGCAACAAATACAATGGCAAATACAGCTGTTTTCTTTATTATTATTTGGCTTAAACATGCAAGGGCATTTATTTTGTGCTAGCCACATTGCAGTTGTTTTCGGTGATGCGGTTAGCAGAGAAGCTCAGAGCTCAGCTCTCAGCGCTGCGAGCTCCGAGCTCCGAGCTAACACAAAATATTTCTACCTAATTGCTGAAACTTTGTAACAATTTATAGCTGCAATGCGGTGGTTAAACTTTAACTACAAGCGATTTCGATACTTCACTCCCCGCTCGTTGCACAGTAAATGAAACAGTTTATATCGAGCAGAAACTCGACATATATATATATATATTTTTTTTTTCTTTTTGTCGCTTTCGTTGAAGCGTTAGCAGCAGAGGTGCGTACAGTTCTTAATCGGATTGTGGGCGACTGGCACTTGGAGCACCGCATTTGTGATCTGCACAAAGCCGAATATTCGCCAGGACCTGCAAATGGGCGCAAGCACTTCAAACATATTTCAAGCTCAATTGCACCGAGACCTCGGACTGTAAACAAGGGACTGTGGCAAATGGCACCAAAGCAAGCGCATTAAACAGTCATTCGTAACCTACATAGCTCCCTCTCCCTCTCTCTCTCGCTCTCTCTCTCTCTCTCTCTCTCTCTGTCTCTCCCGCTCCCTATCGCTCTCTGCCTCTCTCTCTTCCCGTTTCAGTCTGTTAGTGCTCAGGCGACCCGGGCTATAATTGCCAGCCAACTTGCTTGTTGCAATCATAATAAGCCCAGAAGCAGAACCACAACCAAAGCCCGGAACCATAGTCGAGGTTGCACTTGTATTTCTTGTTGTTATTATTGTTGTTGTTGTTACTGTTGCTGTTTCTGTTGTTGTCCCAACTCCAACTGCGCCAAACGCCAGTTAAGAGTCTTAGCAACAAAACCAAAACCAGGCAACAAATCCATGTACCCACTGAATACGCCGCTATTGACCGACCACCAAATGCCCTACGAATCTCGAAAGCAGAGAGAGAGAGAGAGAGAGAGAGAGAGAGAGAGAGAGCTCGGGTGAATATACCTCGGTGAAACTTAAAAAGTGCTCCAATATGGAGATATTTTTGATATGATAAGAGTATATTATTTATATACTATACTATATATAATGTATAATATGTAATATAAGTGATTATTATATTATTATGATTATTATATCAACATTTTGATATGATTGTAAAGCAGACAACATTTATAAAGTCAACGATGATTAGTTGACCCATACTAATATTGTTTCTGTGTCCATCATGCTCCAATGAAAATGGGTAAAGAAATGGGTTGAAGCAATATGTAAATGTAAAATATCAAAAATTCAGAACAAAGCTGAAGCGATCAAAAATGTTATAAGTATAGGAAACCGAAAATGTCTATTAGCTAGTTTTTTTTTTTCGATGCCAGAAATTCACATAGTTACATTTGCTTTTAGGCTACTGCATACATCTGCCTTACAGCTCTCTCGCCACAGGGAATACAGGAGCACACACACACAAACATATACGAGCATACACACAATTTTTGGGGCAGAACATTCATTAAAATTCGCGCAGTTCTGCTGTGGCCAGCGTGCAGCATACAAAAATGATTTGTGCCTGCATAAACTGAGCAAATTTGCACTACAAATTGACTTGTTACACACACACACACACACACAGACCCACACACACATGGCCGCACAAACACTCACCTGTGTGCTTGATTGTTATCCGTTGTGGCATTCTGCTGCCGCCTCCTGCTAATCCTATAGCCAAGCAGAGTTGGGACCTGCACATTTGGCGTTTGTCTAATGCCAATAAATCATGAAATTCTTTTTCCTGAGCATATTAATAATCCAGAGACAGCTTATGACTTGATTTATGCGTGGGACGTTTTCTTTTTTTTTTCTCTTTCTTTTCGTTTTCAATAATCAAAGCACAGCACTTCAGCTTTAAGGTAAGAAATTGGCTTTTTTCATTTTCAAGTGACTTTTGACATTTTTATGGATATCTTTTTTCGTTTCATTTAGTCGATTTATTTTTAAGTCCCGACCGAATATAAATTACTGTAAACGCCTGGTTGACTTAATATATTTTAAGTTTTAAAAGTAGGCCATTTGGCTGGTGTAATAGGATTCACTAAATATATAATGCAGTTACTAATGAAATATATATCTCATACCTTTTCTTTTCATTTCCCTTGTCTAAGCTTCTTTATTAGAATATTTTTCTAATTTTTTTCAAACAAATACATATACATACATGAATCTGGCTCGATTGTTAAGTTTGAAAGGAGAGCAGTTCTCAATTGTTCTCAAATTTCTTGACGTTATCAACGTACGCACATGCGGTTCATGCAAAAATTTTAATTAATCCCATTTGGTGAGCTGCGTGCATGGTAATGTTATTCTTATTGCACGTAATTACAATTGACTGTGCACTCTCGGGGTTTCCATGGAGTTCGGAGCTCGTTAATTGCATTCAGTGGTTCGGCGATATTTGCAACTGAATCTGCTTAACGTTGGCCAAAAGAATTGAAGCTGTTGCGGTGCATCGGGCGATTGTATCCCATATGGCACCCGCGTCTGCTCTCAAAGAGTTTCTGGTATTCACAAAGGTATTCATTATGGGCCCGAAAATGAATCAATGTTCAGCTGATTTAAGATTGAATTACAGTTTCAAACAGAATGGAAAGTATTTAAGCAACTGCTGCTTGGCGATGCATCGATTCATTTTAATCTCTGACTGGCATTCGCTGAGAATCAAAGCCACAATTCAATTTAATTCAGAGTCCAGTGGCCACTGTTGTAACATGTGCAGGCGGTGGAAGCCTTGACAACCTCAAGATCCGCTGACATTTATTGCCCTCAATAAATTTACAATTAACGCGCTGCGCCCGCCGAGCCCTCCCTGAAGCCGGCCAACCGAGGCCGAGCTGGGCTCATCTATTTTAATTGTAATTACGTGGGGGAAAAGGATTTACATTGAATGTCAATGTGCAAACGGCTCTCGTAACTCGTCAACAATTGCCTCAGCTCTAAATATACTCGCATGTGCAGTGCTTGGCCACTGAACACAGTTTAGCATCATTTGCATTCATCCGGCAAAATCTGTTTCAGCGAGCCAAATTCGTTATTGAAATGCGCTCTTTCGATGCCGAATTGAAATTGATTTATCTGCTCTTTTCGTAATGTGCTAATAATTGCTTGGCCCATGTCAATTCAATGAATTTCTCTGTGATTTATCTGACAGTAAACATTTTCATGAATACTAATTTAGCGAAATAGCTAATAACTTGTATTTTTTATAACCAATTCATTCTGATTGACCTCTATATCTAAATTAATTAATTGGATTTGTTTTTAATATATTTTATATACTATTTTTGTTAGCATATATATTTTACATATTATTATTAATATATTTTTATATATTTATATTATTTTTTTAGACTTTGTCCTTCATATTTACAATGATTAAATTGATTCTGCTGGAGTTGACCTTTTAAACAATGTCATATTCAAGTTATCCATATATGACTTATATGGAGTGTGTCTAGAAACGCTGTTTCCACGTACCAAAGACATAAAACATGTTCGCAAGTCACAAGTGAATTAAATTCGCACAGACCCAACAGACTTGCAACTGCGCCAGGATTGAAGACTAAAATATTAGTTAGGGTAGAGCTTGGCGCTTGATGCCGTGCTTAGTCAAACAGCTTCCCTTGCTTGGAGCAGAGCTGGTAAAGTACTTCATGGCAAGTCAGACTGCACGTTGGTGCTTTTCCCGTTGCAATTGCAGCTATCAAGAAGCCAAGTACAAGCGCGCGTGATAATCCTGTGCTACACGCTGATAACTTGACAGTGGAATGGCTGACAATTAGGCAGGCGAATGCCAACGGCTTAAAAGGCTCGACAACGACAACTGTGAATGTTGCTAGATGTGGTCTTTAATAAGATATTTATTAGATTCAAGATTCACTAGAGTTATTCCAAAATAGAAGTTGAAATCAAGTTTTTACAATTGAAATTTAATTCAATTTAATTATTTATTGATTTAATAGGATTTCCAATATGCTCATAAATACAAGCGTAGCGCATCGAGTGAGTTTTATCACTCACATTCCATCAAAAGCCACTGCACGTTGCAATCCTCGTGTTCAGCCATCAATGAAATGCGCTCGCTTTATCTCCCATCCTTCCACCCTCCCACTCTCTCTGTAACTATCCCACTCTCTCTCTCTGTCTATCTCTGCGTCTTTGAGGTGTTGGCTTAAATTAATTGTCTGTGATAAGGGACGGCAAAGTTAGCAGCGGGGAACTGACGCCAAACTGAATAGATTGCCAGGCAGAAGTCTAGCCTAATGACAGCTGTCAAAAACCTTCGATGCAAGTCGTTTACTATGCCGAAACTGTTCCACCTCTGCGCTGTCAGGTTTTGGCATACAGCTAGCTGCATGTGTAAGTGGCCCTATTTGGTATGCGTCGGCTGCTATAAAAGTTGCCGCAGTTGAAGCAGTTTTCAGCATTCTAGTGGGCGGCAATAAAACTTTATAAACGTCGGTCAATGATTCATCAAACTATAATTGATGTTCGACAAATTTAAATTTTTATTCAGTCATTTTTTATCTGTGAAACTTTTGCCCTATTTAAACAAAAATATTTGTATATAAGAGTAATATTAGCTTTCATATAATACAAGAATTGCTGATAATATATATATTTTAATTACATATATTTATTTATTTACAAAAATGTTTTGATATTTCTCAAAAATTTCTTCTTATCATATATACAATACAATTTGTGGCAGCCCTCGCGAAAGTCGTAGCTCTCGAGTTATGCGTCGAATGTCTCTTGTTTCATATTCACATTCATTCAATTTGCATGTGATGCCAAAACGAGCTTGGTCGAAAATCTTTGAAAGCGCAACTCATGGGAATGACGTTGATTTTTGATTGTTATGGGGAATGCAGATGAGACCACAATAGCTGAGAAGAAAACAAAAAATCAAAAAAATCAAAAAATAGTTATACAACTAAGCAAATAAAACATCGGATCGCTTTAAGAGTTTTCTTCGAACCCAACTTCTATTCCTAAAAAAGCCATTCACAAGTAAAAAGATCGATTTTGAAAATCTGGCCAGCTGCTGCATACAAGACCATTTACAATTATTTGCAAATATGCAAAATATTTTGAAATTGCATTGCCAGTGCCCGGCAGTGAGTCCAGGCACTGAAGGGACTACCTACACTCTCCCACAGACTGATAGAAGCTGCACGTATTTGGTGCATGTCCGCATCCGCGCTGCGTGTCCAGTTTGCGTGACAATTTCTCAGCCAGTCGTAACGGACGCGGATGAAACTCGATGCAGAGATGTCAGGATGTCGTGATGCATCCATGGAATGCTGACATCCACAAGTTTAAACTGCAAGACACATGCAATGTCACCAAAGCTGACAATTTTAAATGCAGCTAAGAGAAATCCAAAGCTGGCTTAAAGCCATTGCAGGCAAATCACATTCATTTGATTAGAGTAGAGAAAAATGGAATGTCTTTCAGAATTATTGTTATAAAATATACGTATGGTTAGTATATTGTGTAAAATTACGTATATGCATATATTTATATTTTAGGGATAATAATTAAAAGTTGAATTTAGATATTCAGGTTTCTAAAAAAAAAATTAAAATGAATTTAATTTAAATTTCAATATATTCTTTTACGTCATTGTAATCTATACATTTAACAAATTTATATTTATATCCGGGGCAACTATTTCCAAAAGCAAGGCAAATATTATTTTAATACTATATCATAAATTTATTAAATTTAATAAAAATATACATTTACGTACATAGCAAGGCTAATTATTTTTTGAATAATTTATGAATTTAATTGAATTTAAAAAATCACGTAAAGTAAACATTAACTGGCCTGATAATTTTCTTTAGCATAGTTTAACTTATTTAGTTAAGATATATATATTCATACACAGCGGTTTATATCTCTGTATGTGTGTGCTTGAATTTAAAACTGAGCTCCAGTGTTGGTTACAGCCGCTCTGGGCCTGTGTCAGAGGCATGTCCGAGTCGAACCCTCCCGTCTGCAGCCCAGTCAGAAACTTTGTTCAGTGTAGCAGTCCCACAGGTGCTAGGAGCAATTGCCAGGTGTGCAGCGCCGCCAGCACGCCATTTTCCTATGCAAATCAACAAATATTTAAATAATCCTTGGAACGCATTTTGCCACAGCGCACATGCGAATGCAAATGGAGTGGAGGCCACTGCTGCAGCTGCCTTTAAAATGGTGTCGCGGTCTTTAAGACTGTGGCAAATGCCAAAAGGGGGGCGTGGTTATTGAAGTACTGCTGGCACTTTAACCGCAAAACAAATTACGTCGCAAATAGACAACATTTATATAAATTTGAATGCAAGGAACTGCGAGGCGGGAAAAAGTGTCATCAAATATTTCACGCTAGCATTTTCATTTTTCCCACGTGCCACTTTTGATTGGGGCTGGGGAGGGCGACATCGATAAGGTGTGTGCGGGCCATAGCTGCTAGGCAACGGCACATTTATCTTAATTTAGATGCCGTCGGAGCCGACCTCAGCAGCGGGCAACCGGTTCACGATCTTTATAAGCAAAGCTACTAATGGCTTTACAGACCCCTGTGGCGCTAAAATGAATCTGAATCCTTCACGTGTCCTTGGCACGCCTTCGACTCGACTGCCGCTGCTGTTGGTGCTACTGTTGCTGCTGGGGTAATGGCTTTTTTTTTTTTTTTTTTTTTTTTTTTTTTTTTTGGCAGTCAGGAACTCGGGCTGCTAGGCAGTCGGGCCGCTAGGCAACTCAAGTGTGTTTACCTGAAATTTGTCTCATGTGTGTATTTTACACATGCACACACACAAACATATGCTTGTACATCAGTATGCGTGCGTGTGTGTGTGTGCGTACACAAATTCTGAATCTTAACAGCATGGCAAACCGAAGGCCAACACACACACACACCGTCAGCGTCGCAGCTCGCCGCCTTGCCCTGCCGCCGCAGGCTGCCGCCGACAATTCCTGCCAGGACCTGCAAAAGAGCTGCAGTATATAGAAAATGAATACGACTACATTCGCCAGCCTTGATTGGCAACGCAGAGCAGAGCAGTCAGTGTGCAGTCGCAGTCGCAGTCGTAGTGCGCGCAGTGGGTGGACAGACTACTGACATGGCACGCCAGGAGCAGGCGCTGGAGCAGGAGCAAGTACAGGAGGAGCAGCTGGTACGTCCCGTGGCGACCGACGAGGTGTGGCACACTTTTATTGATTGCATTGATTTTAGCGCTCGATTTGTTCTTGCGCTGCCTCAAAAATATTGCGGCACGTTGCACGACCCACATTCTGTGCGCGCTGCGTCGGGACCTGATTATGCGCTCCGACGAGCGTTTATCGGCGTTTACTCTGCGGCCAGCAGGTCGAGAGAGAAAGGTGAGTAACAACAACAACAACCACAAAGTTTAAATGTGCTGTGGCTGATTAGCGAAATGTTCGCTATGGGAAAAGGCAGTTGCGTTTGATCTATAGCAGAGGAATGCTATCTAGAAATTAAGCTTCGCTTCATATCGAATGCATACTTGCTGTCGTAGTTCCAAGAATCTGTGCTCATTTGAGTTTATTTTAATTGCGCAGGAAGGCTGAGTGCTCTCTAAATATAGTTGACCCAAATTACATTTTTAATTGATATGCACCGAAATAAATTTAAGCCGAAAGAAGCCATAAACGGGGCTTCCTTAAGATATTTATATATGTAGGAACTCTTAAAGAAATTTTCCGGTGCGCTGTAAACTTCACTTTAATCAACCATTTTCAAGTTTCAAAAAGTCTTTTGGGTCGCTCTGAATTTAAATGAAGAAAAACAAATTCATTAATAATAAAAAAAATTGATGAAAATTTGTTTTGAATTCAAAACACGTTACATTTTTTGTTCGTTTCACGTAATTAATTGGAAAACGCGTATGTTTCGTAATTAATTAACTTTAACAAGCTGGGACGGCGCATAAAATTCTATGAATCAAAGTCAAATTAAGCTAAAGGCAAAAAGTTCCTGTTTCTGTCAAAGTTTCTTTTCAACTTTACATAGAAAAGGTGTTGCCATCAATTGATGGCTGCAAAATTAATTAAGTGGCAGTTTGGACACGACAACAACAACAACGGCAATATCATGGGCAAAATATGAGAATACCCTGTACGAAAAAATATATATAGATGTGAGTATGCATAGACGGTTAGGGTAGACCAAAGTAATTTAATTAATTAATATAATTTCAGTATTCAATTTTCATTATTAACTTGCTGTTGTTTATAGGGTATGTCGCAATCGAGTTCGAGCTATTTTAATTTAGAAATTTTATATAGAATATACTTTAAAAGTTCAGCAGCAATTTCTTAGCCGTGCTTAACGTTATCGATGAATATTTTTTGGCGCTTCAGCTGCGAGTGTTAAAAAGAGATTTTCGTGAAGAGCCTTGCACGGTGTGTAGCTGTGTATGTGTGCAAAAAATAGGATATTAATTTGTTGCAGCGCGTGAATTCAATTCAATTCCGTCAGCTTGACAGATCTGATGAGTACTGCGAGAGAGGGGGCAAATCGGGCGTGGCACTACATTGTTAACAATTGTCTAGTACGCGGGTGAGGCTGCTGTCAGTGCAGTGGCAAGGACATGCAGCGCCGTGGCAATTTGTAGATGCAAACCCCAATCTATATCGCAGCTGGCAAACAGCACCAGGGCAGACTAACACAAGGAGTTGGGGCAGAGGCGTGGCCGGGTCATTTATAGCAGCGGTAAATACTCTGACGCTTGTTGTATAATCCCCTGGCAGCTAACAAATGGGCGCACATCCGTTTTCCGACCGCTGCAGTTGCCCGGCTCAAAGCAGAACGCCTTCCGCCCCACCCCCCTTCCCCCGTAACAGTTGCCAGGCCAGGCAAACAAGAGGAGCAGCTCCTCTGCTGAACCTGCTGGCCAACACGCAATGCGCAAACATACGCATTGCAGCTGAGCAAATGTGTTAAGCATACAGAGTTGTTTCTGGTCCATTGCCGTCACCTGGCTATAACTCTATCTGCTATCTGTCCCATCTATGAGCAGGTCGAGCCAGAGTCGGTTGTCCTGCGGCCCATGCTGGCGCCGCGTGCAAATTGCTTAGTGAACGCAAACAAATTAATCAAAATCAACTCGAAGCTGTGCAACTGACTGAGCTCCGAACAATGTTCCATTTACTTGCACAGTTCTTTTTACCCCGGCCACCCGACCCACTCAACCTTGGGCTCAAAAATCAACCTGTCCTGGTGCCCGGGTCAAGCCACACTGCTCGATTGAGTGCGTGAACGGTCCACAGCATTTGAATGGAGCTGGCGCAGCCATTAGCTTCGTTAGGGGAAAGCAACCGAAAAGCTGAGTTCCCCTAGGTCTGGCTCCTTCGCACCGAGATTAGCAGAACAATGCTGGTAAACCAGTAAAGAGCTGAGCCTGCGATAAGCAGGCCATATTAGTTTACGCTGACTAATGATCCACTTTGCTGCCCAATCTATACCAATTTTTCACTCGAAAGGGAACAGCAATGTGGAGGGGTTCATAAATAATAAATGATATGATGATGAAGATATAGCCAATTTATTGTAAACGTTAATTTATAATCAGATCTTAGACTTTTAGGAGAAGCTCTGTATGCTAGGGAAAATTATTCCAGTTCCAGCAGAACTTTAAATATTCCAATAATTTGCGTGATATATTGTATAAACAGTTATTGTTTCACAATCTTGTAGCTATTACAATACATCGATATTTATCGATTTAACAGCAAAAGGCATCGAGTTTGGTGCGCTGTGTCAATATGGCAGATGAGCTACGAAAGCTGCCGAAAGCGAACGCAATCAACAATTTCGTCGGATGGACAGGTGGTGCAATTCCGGTTACCAATTGAGAATTTCGCCCACTTGGCGTGGCTCTAGCTGTCGTGCCGACCTTTGTATTGCTGGCCGGCACCGGGCTCACTCACCTCAACTGCCACGTGGCCATAATTGGTTCTCGGTGGCTTACATTACCCACCCGCCCCACTCGTCTGTGGAGCACGTCCCTTTGGCTCGGAAAATGATGCGCGTTCGCTGCCCCCGGCACCCGCTATTACCAATGGCAATTGCATGGGCCTACATCTGAGGGATTTCACAACAATTGGGCAGAGCGCGTCGGCCGCCCCAAACGAGGCGAACGTACTTGAGCCGGGACCGCATTGAAAGTGCGGTAGTTGCTATGGCAGGTCAGGCCCTCGATTTACCTGACTTTACCTTTTATGAACGCTACAGTGGGCGCTCCTATAAACGCAGCCTTCTCGACGTGTCACTGCGTCCAATGCTGCTTTTTGGCAACTTTTCGCATTTGCCGGCATGATTTCGGTGGCCGTGCAATTGGCCCGGGGAGCTGCGGCCCGAATTGCGTGCTAATTGCCATGCATGGTAAAGTTTTTTGGGCTGTCTACCTTTCTGGGCCCAAAGCGACCAAGAGAACCTGTGGCAGCCTGAATTGTGGCCATGGATTGAATTCCGGCTGAACTTAGTGTGCAGTTCGATCCGAAAATGTTTGGGTATATGTAATTGTGTCAGTTGTGCCTTGATGATTCCCGATTGACCAACATTCAATAGCAAAAACTGAATTATTTATTTACTTGATTTTTTTTCATTAATTTCTATTTAATAAAATATAAAATAATATAAAATATATGAATTCATATAAAATATATATTTTATCAATATTTTTAAAGGAGATTATTACCTTTTATCTGATATATTATTAACTTTGGTAGCTAAGGATTTAATGTTTGTCATTCTATTATTAATTATCATTATAAATATAAATATATATATATTTTTTAATGTTTTTTAATTTCTTTTATTTGTATTTTATTTTTATTATTTTTAACTGTTTTTATTTTTCTTTTTTTAAATTTTACTTTATTTCAAATTTTAATTTATTTTATTGTTATTATTATTATTTCTTTTTTACAAATAATATATATTTTTTTAAAAACTAAAAATTAATTAAAATAATGTTAATGAGTGCTGTCCCCAAGCTGATATTTCTATCTACATCCAAAAGACATATTCTTAATTATGTATTATAAAATTTTACGTACGTACATAACTAGCATATAAAATATATTGTAGACAGACCCTAGAGGGTCTAATAAAAGCAGAGCGCAGAGCTCTTTATGCGTCAGCTGAATTTATGCCCAAGAGCAGGGTGCAGGGGCAGCATTTCATATGCATGGGCCAGGAGAGGCGGCGCATCTTGATGGCGATGCGTGTGTGCATAATTTGAGGTGGAGTCTGCAGCAACCGCCTAATTAGCCAATTTAATAGTTTGCGATGTTGTTTATGAGAGGCACGCGCATGACGAGGCTGTCAAGAATGCAGAGCTCTACTCAGCCTGTTCAAGGCGGTGTCACGTAGCGCAACACTGCTCAGCCAGTGCGGTGCGACTTGAGATACCTACGTGGAATTCCAATTAGGCGACAAATGTATAAAGTGCGCTTTGCCGATTATTTATTATTTATTGTTTGCTCTATGCGCGCCCCATTCACCGCTTGGGGGCGCATAAAATTTCAAATTAGAGCTAGGAAAAATGAATAAGAACGCAACCCAAAAGGTTTTCTAATTAAATGGAACACAATGCGCTGTTGCTTAAAACGAAAAGACGCTTAATTTGTGAAACATGAAAAGAAAACGAAATACAACAAATCATGGCATCAAGAATTTTTAGGCCGATAAATATGCTCGTAATGTGAAAGCCACCCGGGGTGCCGTCTGACCCTGTTGGGGCTCTGCTCTGTTTGAGGGAGACGACTCATACACGTCGCCCACACACACACACACACAAGCGGTCAAAACTTTCAAAATTAATTTTGAACTCAAATAATAATAAGAAGAAGAAGACGATGAACAAGAGAAAAAGTGTAGCAGCATCACATTTTTATAATAAACAAGTCAGCAATCAGAAACACGCACGCATATGCCTTGCTGCTTTCAGCTGGCTGGGAGTGCTGCTGGTGACAAAGTATTTATATACACCAGTCTGCGTGTGTGTGCGTGCCTTTGGGTATTTGTGTGTGTCTGGAGTTCAAGCAACAAATACAACAATGACGCTGCCATATCAATTAAAATAGCTGCTTGACTTGAAAACTGTTTCTAAGCAGGCGAGCAATGTTTTTTGCGCATGCCTCAGCCTATTGTTGTTGCTGCTGTTGGTTTTTGTTGACTGAGCAACCGCACAAAAAGCAACTTTGGTGGCTGCACCAGGGCTAAGGGCTTCAGACAAACTTTAGCAATTCAAAGCACACTCTCACACACTGTACACACATACACACTGTACACACACAGAGAAAACATCATATTGGCAGCAAGTTTAAACTTTCTGCTGCTGAAGACAGTTTTGATAGTTGTATGGTCTATGGTGCATCCGCCTGGTACTGAAGCCCATTTGAGAGTGGCAAGAGTGGATAAAGCACACTCTTCAAACCGACGGGCTCTCGTGTCGTATGTGCAATGCAGCAGCAGAGTTTTAAGTTAATTAATCATACGCAACGTCTGCCAAATAAAATACCTTTTCATTTAAAGCTGATAAGATAAAACTTACGACTTTCTGTCATATTAAATTAAATTAAAATAGTTTTGTGAAAATGTTAAAGTTTATAAAAAACGTTATTTAGATACATTAAAATCTGCTTAACATATATGGCTCACAACGGATATCTCTATTAATGCTTGAGTTGCTTATTTATATAAAATTGTTGTCATTAAAAAATTATTGAACTCGAACTTTTATTTATTTATTTATTTATTTAATTACTTATTTATATAATATTATAATGGCTATTTTGCAAATTTAGTTTTGAATTTATACATAAATTAATTTAAATTAAGGCAATACTAAATATTGTATTTACGAATCATGCATAGAAATATTATTTCAATTATTTATTATTTTTAAAATAAAAAAATTAAAACCTAATATAATTTTTAAACATACAAAAACAAATAATTTGGTTTGTAAATAAATAATTTGTATTGATAATAATAAATATCTTACAAATTTATATGAACTATTTATTTTCCGAATTAAAATTTGAATATTTGTGAATATTATAATATAACAAATTTAACAATAGTACATATTTAAGAATCTCCACTTCATTGGTTTGCTGCCTTCATTCTTTGAAATGTCAATTATATAATAAACTTCATTTCAATATAGAATTATTAAGCAAGTGAAAGGAATTTCAAAAAAAAAAAAAATATGTACAAGCCCAAACACCGGGCAAATATCATATTATAAGGTACCGAGCCGTTCAGCACACTCTCAACTTTAGCAATTTGATTTCTGCTGCTGCTGTTTTGAATACGTTGTGATTCGCTCTGCACAAATTGTGTGCAACAGCAGACAAAATATTCGCAACGCCAGGCGGCAACAGTTAAATGAATCAAATCCATTTGAGGCTATTCATCATAGGGCAGCGGGTGCGCGGCAGAATCGCACACCTAACGTAAACCGCATCCAGAAAACGGCAACACGACAGCAGCAACAGCAATGGCGACAACAACAGCAACAACAGCAGCAACATCAACGAGGATGACGCCAAATAGTGTCTGAATATGGAAGATTTAGGACTCGAATAGGATGATGGTTCACGATGTGGCGCTGTGAGAGCAGGGCAAACTGGTTTTATAATTGAATTGATCCCATTATGTAGATGGAAACGGTTTCACGTTTCGTTTCGTTTCGTTTCGTTTCGTTACGTTGCGTTACGTTACGTCTCTCCTTGCGCAGCTCAAATTGGCGTACAGCGTAGGGCTGTGCAACTTCCGGTGGAACAACGAGCCAAGTTGCAGTTGCACGCCGGCCCCCCCATAAACAGTAAATGGAAGGCAGCCTCTCTAAGGGCAAGTGGCAGCTGCCGCTGCTTCTGCTATTGCTGTTGCTGTTGCTGTTGCTACTGTTGCTGCTGATGTTGCCATTGCCGTTTGCCATTGCCTTTTGCCTTGCTACAGTTTGAGCTAAATAAATTGAATTTAGCGCTTATGCCCTTTCCTGACATTTGCTTTTAATTTCATTCAGTCTCAAGCCAAGCCAAAGCAAACAGGCGAGCTCGACCCATGGCCATGTGGATGGATTCAGAGCAATCCACTTCCCGCTGCATTTAAATTGCCAGAGCTACAGCTGTATTAGTTGTTGCTGCTGTTGCGCGGTTGGTTTGCTTGATTACCTGGCTGCGAGTGCATTTATTCCACGTAGCATTTCTACTTTACTTTTGCCTCAAATCAGAACCAGCTTTCTGGTCAATAATTTGATTAGCGCAAGCTCTCTCACCATTAATTAATACAAGACATAATGAATCTAAACTATTAAATTCTTCGGCTATTGTTTAATTAAATTCACTTTAACTTATATTCAATTGATAAATATCCTGCAGTAAAATAAAATTTCTCTATATTTTATAAAAATAAAAATCTGGCTTTTATTCAGTATCTCTCAGAGATTATATAGTTTTTTTTTTGGTTTTTTTTTTTTTTAAATCTTTAAATCGGTGTTATTTTGGAAATCAAAAGCATTAAAACGCAACCATTAGAGAGCTAGAATTATGAAAAAAAAAAAAAAACTGAAATCCAGAAAGCATCTTTCATCATAAATGTCATATTTAAATAAACTATATTTTTACTGTTATCAATATTTAAATGTTTATTTTGAGCATCAGCTGTGTGAGATTTATGCACAAAGCTTGTAATATGAATGCAACATGATTTAAGCAGCTTTGAAAATGTTGCCGATTAATGCGTAGAATAGCGTCCAACTATCGGCTGATGTAGTTCCAAGAATGCATAAATGTGTGTGTGCGTGTGTGTGCGCATGTGTGTGTTTGTGTGCCTCGGATTGGGGCGACTGTTCATATCAAATTCAAACCCATGTCGATAAATTTGCATACATATAAAGCAGACTCTCTGTGTCTGTGTCTGTGAATTGAATATGTATCCCGAAAATGCATATAGCTTTATGCATGTGTGCGTGTGTGTGTCCTTTGTAGATTTCAACAATGTGGCACATAGGAGAAATGCATAAATCATCGTCCATATTCGCATGCGGCAGAAAGCATAAATGTTTAAGCTTGTTGTGTTCGGTTAGGTTTTTGTATTGTTCAGCAGCTCTGTTTTATATTGTTCTGTTTATTTTTGCAGCTAGCTGGCGCATGCAGACTGACCCACAATGTGTTTACATCACCATGGAGACTCCAGCCACGTCCGTCGAACACTAAACAGTTCAATTTATTCGCAACTCAACACAATGTACGGAAGCTGCAGGCTAAATTGTTGCCTAAACTTTCAATGAGCGGAATCTGTGCAGCATTTTAAAGAAATCAATAAACGAGCGAGACCGCAATCAATGTGGCTGTGTAACATTTTTGTGGCTCGTACAACTCCGTTGACCACGCCCAACAGCCAGCGACCTGACACGCCCTGACCGCCGGCCCCTGGCCAGGTAACAAAGGACATCATTTAGGAGCTGCATCCGTAAAGACTTCCCTTCTCGGATTTTGATGTAATACAAGTGCTTGACAGCTCATTGGTATGCAGTCGATATGTCCTTGCAGTCCTGTGCTGTGACATTGTGTAAGGCACTAGCTTAGCTCTTTAACAACTGCTGGATGGCTGTGGAAGACCTCAGATGGACTTAAATACCTTGCTAGATATTCAAATATTCAGCAACCCTTAGCCTTAAATGAGGAGCAGTTGATTTACAGCAAAAAATCTTGTAGGCAAAGTGAATGAAGTGAAGTAGAATTTTATGACCGAATGAGAATAGTTTTTCCAGCAATTTATCATAGTAGTAATTTAAAATTATAAAATATATTTAATGATGTAGGGACTCGATTTAGTATTGTGAAGTGATTATCCATTAATTTATAAATTTAAAATACAAGAGCGAGCAGGAGAAATAAATAAAAATCATTTGTTTTAATAATGTTTAGCAAAAGAGAATTACAACAGCCAACGTAAGGGAAATTTGTTGTAACTGACCTAACCTTTACATAGCTTTGCTCAAGTAAACACAAGTCAGTTCACACACAAACACACACACAAACGTATCCTGACGCATGCACACAAACAGGTTGTGGAGCAGCACGCGTTTCGAGCATAAATTACCTATGGCATATGCTGTGAGCTATGCTACTATCTGCAGCTCCATAAAAACTGGCACAAATATTTCCCCTCGTCAGCCCTTTTTAGCAATCGTTGTGCCGATCCATCGTCGCATGTCAGCAGCTGCCGTGTTTAATTTACGCCCCAACTTAAACACAGGTAAATCCCATAAAGCGACCCACAATGCAACCAACGTCCACAACTGCATGCTGTATCAGGATAAATGGCATTCTCTCCCTTTCACTCACTCCCTCTCTCTTACTCTCTTTCTATCTCTCTCAAACGCACACATTACACACTCTTTGGTATTTTATATGCATCAAATGTAAACGCCATTATTTGTGCTTGGCCATAGATTCATGTTAGCTCTTGGTGTTGCTGTGGCGCTGCTGATGTTGATGTTGTTGCTGTTGTTGATATTGTTACTGTTATTATATTGTTGCAGCTCAAACGTCCGTGTCCGTCGAGTTAAATAAGCGGATAACTGTCGCCGTAACTAGGTTAATATATACATATGTATGTTTGAATTTCCCTCACAGTTTATGGATGGCGCAGCAATAGGAATTCTTTAGTAAGTTTAGCTCGACCTTTACTATTTTTTTTTTATTTTTTTTTTTTCAGATCGGAAGTGACTAAAATTGATGTTATTTATAGCAGACATAAATTGCACTAGATAATGCAATGGAGTTTTCATTCCTCGCATCCTTATAGCAAAAGCTGCTGTCATGAAGGGGATTTCTGCTCCGGTCGATCAATTAATGAACTAAATTAATTCTGAAGGGAAGTAGATCTCTCTTTTATATATATAGTATGTAGTTTGCCATGTATGTACAGAGGACGACTAGTATAATATATCAGATATCAGTTCTTTGCAGACCTGTGTGCTTCTCCTAGTCAGTCAATAAGATTTAAATTTTAAATTATGGATTTCATCAAATATATGCTTAAATTTATAAAATAATAGTAGCATATCATTATTGGGAAATTGTGAATAATAGGCAGACCTAATTATATTTTGACAGAGATCCAAATAAAAGGATAAAAGAAAATAAAAATAATAATAACATTAAAGAAAATATGGATCCGTCGAATATGGGCAGAATTGTAGGGTTGCTAGATGGGTCCGTCGAATATGGAAAGGCCTGTAGACTTATCTACTTTCGTAATACTACCCACACATATAAGAAGATTGCACTTTATTTGCCACTTGTACAATTTGAAATCTTTTTAATGACTTTTAATGATTTTAAATAATGCATTTCACATGTATGCGAATAAAAAGTATCACACTGTTGAGCCACAAATGAGGACACTGAAATTAAATTGGATCAAGTTGAAATGGCAAATAAATACGGCCAAAATGTAAGCCATGCCAACAGTAAGAGACAGAGAAAGAGAGATAGAGTGAGAGAGAGAGACAGATGTCAAGTGGTGTAAAATACATAGTGTTGCCAACTGCTGGCTGCTACACTGTGCAAATGACAAAGCAAAAAGGACAGACCAGCTCTCAGAGCACAAATGGAAGCAGAGATGGACCAGCACTGCTGACTTTGTCATAGAAGAAAATGTCAAGCTGGCTGGGTAGAATCGCGCGCACTGTAGAGGCTGCTCTAGTCTTGAAGAGGGGCCGAGACCCTTCCCTGGCTATGCCGGAACCGAACTGGGGATAAGAACGGACGCCGTGTCACATTTAGTGCAGCTCTCCTTGCGACAGCCGAAACGCACAGCCAAAGACGAAAGACACAAATTGAAAACGAAATTTGGCTCAAGTATGGGAAAGCGGGATATGGGTATGCAACTTTTATCTGGCCTCTCTGCTCCTCTTACGCTTCTCCAATGTAGTCTTAAGTCCATGTGTGTACTTTTATAAATATTTAAATAGCTTAAAGTGCAGCGTGTTTGCGTGCCTGTTTCTCTCGCTGCCTCTGGCCTGACCCTGTTTCCCTCACAATTTGCACTGTGCGAGAGACAGCCTGCCCATTAAGCTCACTAATTTCATGCAGAACGTGGGCCACATTTAGCATCCATTGTCAGTTACAATCAGTTAGCTTCAGTCGGTTGGCTCTCACTGTAATTGCAATCAAGTTTTAGAGTTTAATGCACTTGAATGTCAGCTTCTTTGCTCTCCATACGCTCTTTTCCAATTCCTCCCTGCAATCAATCAATGCGACTGTCTGTGCTCCGAAATTGATTCGCTCGTGTGCCAATAAAAATCAGGAACATCTCGCATCTCATTTTCTTCCGCATTGCATTTGCCTTGCCTTGTCTAAACTCAAGACAAATTTGAATTTCAATTGAAGAAACTATTACATTATAATTCATGCACTTTTACTAGCGGTCAGGCCTGGCTTTGGTCATGTATCTTCTGAGTATTAAGGAGAGAGCTTTTCCAGAAGCACAGTTCAATTGATTGGACTCTTTATTTTTGGCGGAGCCCTTATTATAAATTTTTTTTTACATTTCCATCCTTTATTTTACTCTTTGATCTCGAAGGCGATGGAAACGCTCAGCGCTCAATACTCAGACGAGTCACCCACCCAACAGTTAATACCCAGCCACAGCGACAGAGAGATGGCTCCTTCTAGTAGCAGCTATCATCAACAGCTTCGCTATAAACACACACTCGGCGACAGCTTCGCTTCAGAGGATACACATACACACACACTAACACTATTGCTCTAGATTCTTTGAATATACACATTAATATTATGAGAATATGTCGACTCGATGCTTGCGTCCGAAGAATACAGTCGTTCTCTATCTTTCATTTAAATTCCACATGTATACACACATGTACATACGAAGAGTCTTACCCCATCTTACTCTCGATTGTAATTAGAGCGACGTTACGTATTCATAAAACGTGCTTTTCAAGCCGCTTCGCAGTGAATTATAAAAACAGACTTCAGTGTTTCTTATATTTTATGCATCAACAAGCTCCGATTTCTCGATATTCGATTCCTTGTCAAAAAAGAATAAATTCTCTGACTAGGAAAATCATTTTCTTATAAAGAATCTCTGACATCTCGCAATTTAGTTACTATCATTCATAAACTATTTATTGAAAGTAGAGATTGTATTTTCAAAATATGTAAATACAAAAATTATATTACGAGTCCCCTGCATCTTGAGCCTATACTCATTTATTATGATATAGATAATATCAGTCTTGTAGATCTTCTAATACTTCTTTCTATTTCCATAATAATTTAGATATACAGTGTAGAAATTCGTATATTTTTAAGATTCCAGGCAATTCTCGCAGAGCTCATCGCTCATAAGGGAGCATTTTTAAATGGCGAGCATTAAGTGTGCCTGCAAGCCATGTCTGCATATGAATCGGAATGTTTATGAGCTTAGCCTAGTCTATTCTAGGCACTAACTCTGTGTATGCTGGATGTGTGTGTGGGTGTGTGCGTGGGTGAGCTTGGGCGATGTTCACACGCAACGCCGGTCCCACATTTTGCTAGCTATAAATTTGCAGGCATAAAACACGCCCAGAAAATTAGGCGGCGAAAACTAACGAGGAACGCAGCCGAGGGGCGATAGCGTGGAGGCGCGGCAGTCGACTTGAATACGAAACGATGAAGCTGAATGAATGAAAATGATTCGGCAAACAAATTTCTAAAGCAGTCAAAACAATAAAGCTAAACAATAATTTCCGCTGCGCGTTGAAACTTCCGTTTCCTGTCAGGCTCTGGTATTAGCAACAAAACAACAGCTGCAGCAGCAACAACAACAACAACAATGAGCATTAAAAGCCTGCTTAAGACAAAACAAAGGACAGTATCTGTGTGCGTGTGTGCGTGTGTGTGTGTGTGTGTGTATGCGTGTGTTGTGGGTATGTGCTTTGGACATTGTTTGTGTTCCTTTTTTTTGACACCCAAAGCAAAGTCCCTTGGCGATGCTCTAATGCCAAGTGTATTAGCGTATGTGTATGTGTCTGTTTCTGTGTGCGAGTGTGTGTGGAGAAGACATCGAGAGAGCAGTCAACGTATGAGAAGAGCAAAAAGGTTGGGCAACTGCAGCAGATTGCATTCAGCTCTTTTGGTGTTTGATAATTTATCGCACTTATCTGGCGGCTTTGCTCATAATTTATGCAAAGGCTTTTGTTGGCTGCCCCAAACACTCGACAGGCGTCGCCCGAGCAAGTGGCCCTGGTGGGCGTGGCTGCTGCATATGCGGCGCGCATGCTAATTGTAGTCAGCAAGCGGCCGGAAGCGGAAATAAGCTCAAGTTGTGCACCGTTAACTGGCGCCACGATTCGAGTGCTTGCCTAATCTTGGCTAAAGCAACGAGGGCCAATCCGCTTTTATACGCAAAACCCACAAAGTTTCACATGGCCGCTAGGCGGAAGTTTCAGGCTGCGTCAGTTTTGTTTCCGCTGCGCTAAACTTTTGGTTGCCATTTGACAGCCATCAAGCAGGAACATTAATATCCACCAGGGGAGACACGCGGACAGACAGCCAGAGTTTTCAATAGACGATGGCTGATCTTTGCTCTATTATATTAAGCATGAAAAATATTTGACAGCCATTAAATTTAGCAAAGATATGTATATAAATATATGAAAATAAGTAATAAAGATTAAAAATATGTATATATACAAAAAAAATTATATAATATTATTATTAATTTTATAATATAATATAATATAATATAATATAATATAATATAATATAATATAATATAATATAATATAATTCATTTAATGGCAGGCAAATAAAAGACATCAAGCTCTACTAGCATTCTGGGCAATAAAGTGCAGAACAAAAGGAAAAGCGGTAACATAAAATAAAAATAAAAAATATAAAGAAAACCAATAAATAATAATAAATAAAAAGGAAAATTATAAAAATAAAGAAAACTTCGCCAAGCATTTTTGGTTTCATTTATTTTTTAATTTGGTAATGTTATTTGGAGTTTCAAGAACAAGAAAATCATTAAAGTAATTAGAATTAAAAAAAAAAAAAATATTGTAAATGTAGATGTGAACAACTTTTCATTGATTTGAATTGATTCTAACTAAATCTTTAAATCAAAGCTTGCAAATAATAGTTGGCAATCTTTTCTCTCTTCTCTCTATTATCAACGCTCTATTCACGAAATCAACTGACTAATTTTACTTCGTTCACTCACGCTCTGAGCAGGGGCCTTCAGTTCTTTACGCTTTTGTTTTCTATTGAGTGGAACTATTCGTGTGACGCTCTTTTAACGAACATCGTTAGGGAGATATGCGATCGACATATTCACAATGAGACCCAGACTAAGCAATGCAAACAGTCGTGAAGACTCACATACACATGCACACATTCAATTCACATATGCTATAGATGAGTTAGAAAGCGGAACCCTCCCATGCATACCAATACATATACCTAAGACTTTCTGCTTTCTGATTGGGGAAGAAAGAACCAGAGCGACATAATATAAAAGGCCAAAGCCCATCGCGAAAGAACTCGTTGAAGAAGCAAGACAATCTTTGCTCTCAGAGTTTTTCTCGCAGTTTGAGTAAAATAAACTTATTTACGTGCAAAGATGAAACCAGAATTTAATATGCAATGCATTGAGTCAATACCTAATTTAAATGCAAATTAAAATTAATTAATAATAAATAAATCGATAATAATTTTTAACAGCTTTTACGTGCCTTGAGATTGCTTAGCTTATTGCCAATTGCGTATAATTAGACGACTTAAAAGTTAATTACGTCCAATCAAGTCTGTATAATAACTTAAACATCTTTTAGGACGCAAAAGTAAGAAAAAAAACACAAAATAAAATTACAATTAAGTTTATGTGACATCGGAAAATGCAAAGCTTTCAAGGTAATTAAACTTTGGCCGAGCACGCGGCGAGCGAGCGAGGACGCGCAAAGGACATAGCCTTATGCATATATGCAGGAGCGTTCCGCAGCATTTGAATGCAATTTAAGGGACACAGAGCTTCGGCCGAAACACGGCAGAGACAGGTAAGTTATGCAAAGATTATGAGCTCAGAAAAAACTTCGAGCACCGAACTCAGCCCAGCAGAGAAGGAAAATATTTTTTGTTTTAACAAAAAGCCCATTCAAATAAATTGCAGTGCATTTTTTACATGAAAATTAAGAGCAGCCATAACAAGAATATAAGGAAGGAGCTGGGGCTGGGGGGGTAAATGAGGCAACTGTTGACGGCCAGGCGATGCCGCAAAGACAAAAGAAATTGCAAGGATCAAGGACTACGCACTGAATAATTCATGAGTGTCGCCTCGACTCGCCTCGCCTCGCTTCGCCTCGTCGGGACGCAAATGAAAGTGAAGGCATTCTATGGCTAGTGTTAAATTTAATAAGCTATGGCATGGAACGACGGCCGACGGCCAGCGACAGAAATCACAAATTCAAAAGTCCCTCACATCTGTGTGTGTGTGTGTATGTGTGTGTGCAAGCAAATTTTGACAAATATCGCTGCCTACTTTCAGGCGGCCGCTTTGGCTTAATCATTTAATAAAACTTTTATGCTGACGACGCAACGACATCGGCTTTTTCTTCTTGGCCGCGACTCGGCGTTACGCGCCACGCCTCATTCACAATTACTTTTGTTGCCATTTACTTTTTTCTGTTCCGCTTTGTTCTTGCGGCAGGCGGAGGACATTTAATAGCCCCATTCAGACTGGTACCCAGCCCATGCTCGACATCAACAGCCTCTGCTCCGGCTGCTCTTCCATATTCTAAATTATGTCAATTCCTGTAAGCATACCGCCGAGCATTTAGCGCAATATTGTATATTGCTGGTCTGTGAGGAGGTCTCCGCTTTATCAGATGCGCGCTCTCCTTTTCTTGATAGAAAGTCAACTTTAAGTAAATCAATTTAAAGGATTTCGGGCACTAGCATTCAATACTATTTATAGTCTAACTGCGAGCAAATATAGTAGAGCTATTTCCTAGTCGGGCTCATCTGGTTGAAGCATTCCGATTTCATGGAAATTGTGCGGATATTTGAGATTCTCGGACTCTCAGCACAAAATATGCAAATGTGTATGTGTGTGTGTGTGTTTTTTTTTTTTTGTCATACTGGCGCAAAACTGAATCTACCTGGCCGCAACCAGAAATCACTCAGCCACAGCCAGCAAATTTGCCATTTTTTTTATATGTCCCTCAAGCAGGATGTTCGCCTGTGAACTGGGTCCGGGAGGCCATAGACTTGCATAGGAACAGGCACGAAGGTTGGCAATGCCAACGAATAACTGAAATAGACTGAAAACGCCTTTGGCAGCGCATAGCGGGCTGGAATGGAGCACACGCACCGTGGTGCCCCCAGTACATACATACACATATAAGCATATGAAAATCATTCGCCTGAAATTTGCATACAAATGCCATACATATGCCGCCACATCATTGTGTTAGTTAGCTAGTGTGAGTGTGTGAATTTGTGAGTGTGCGCTAGTGTGTGCGTGTGTGCATTTCAGTTGCAATTTCCGGATGCTATAACCGGAAGTGAAGCTGCTCAAAAATTCGTGCAGCCGTAAAAGAAGCAAAGTGCGCCAATAAGCAAATGCTCCAGCGGAAACACTAGCCAATATTGAGCCCAGAATTCGTAGCGCTATTCGGTCACAATTCCTCGCATGTTCTATTGCCTATTGCGAGCTCCCACAGTCAGTGCTTGTCGCCTTCCACTTGGCTCCATTTGCATACGCAACATTTCGCATTTGCTACTGCTATAAATATTACACATGTCGGTATGTCGATGCGGACAGACGTAAGTATATGCTACATTTGTGCGCTTACATACATCTATATTTATTTATTTATGCATATATGTATGTGACTCTGACTCTGACTCTGGCGAAATGGACGCATTATCGCCTCGCTGGGGGGCTGAAACTGTTAGCGGTCTGTGCTGTCATCTCGTAAATCATAATTTTTATTTCCATATTGATTTATTGCATATTTTAATAGTTGGGAAATGATTGTCGATAAATTTGTGTATATTATCATGCCATATAAATTCTGTAAATTCAATTACTTTTTCTAAGATCTGAATTTACAAAACTTTTTAGTTATGCCAATACTTTTTGGGGCAAAGCTATTTTAAGTTGAACAACAATTTCACTTATTCGTACATAAAATACATGTACATTATATTTGTATGTGTGTTGCCATTTTTCGCATAATTTTTGTATTATTTTTTATTTTTCAATATGAAGGCAATCAAGCAAGGCTTTAAAAACTTTTTATGAACAATTTATATCATTTGCATACAACGATAAAATTGATTTTTTACAGTGGCACAGTTATTGTAAATATATGCGCTGGCCACAATAAATTCTGAATCGAAATCCAGCTGTGCTTGAATTTATTTTTTAAGACCATCAACTGCAGCGAGGTAAATATTTTAATACTGTTGACTATGCAAACAAATAATGGCGTAAAAAAAAAAATGGGTGAACTATGTCTTCACTAAAGTTTCCCTTAGCACAGGTAGTCAAGCATCAAGCGCTTGTGCCGCTTGACAAGTCAAATACTAAATTTCACTTTTCAGATAATTAAAAGGGGAAAGTCTCCCATCTCAATATGCAACACGCTCTCTTAATTAAATTTTTGTATTTATTTTTTTTATTTTTTTTTTAGTGGATGCAACGAAATATGCGTCTGACCCATTCTGGCTGCTAGCTCTGGCATCTTTGCCTGCTGCCTCAGACTGTGCAAGCCATGGCAAATTCTTCGAGTTGAATCTTTTATGAAGCTGCAAGCAAATTGTATTGGCATAATGAACAATTAAAGTGCTGCTCGTGATTTGAGTCTGTGGCTGTGCATTAAGTGCGCATTGTCTGTCTGTTTTCTGGCGCTTTTCAATTTATAGCAAATTGCAAAGTTTCGCACTGCGGCCCGGCTACCTCGGAGCCAAAAAATCGCTGTAGGCCAGCAAACAATTTGCGGCTGTAAACTTCAATTGCGCGTTAAATTTTCCATGTCGACATTTTGTGGCCGCCCTCTTTCACAGTGCACAGAGTGCTCCTGCTCCAGCTCCCGCTCCTGCTGCTGCTGCTGCTCTGTCGCCCCTCGCGTGGCCCATCTCTTATTAATGGCATTAATTAAAAATTTAATTTGTAACAAACCCGTTTGGTTGTTAAATTCGCGCTCTGATTTTCCCAGCACTGATTTCAGTCTCGCTCTCGGCTGTCGCGCTAACAAATTTTTGCGACATAAATCAACCGTTTGAGTTAGCCCCACAGCTTACTGCCTGCGCTCCCTAGATGTGCCACAAAACATTTATCATAATCATTATTCTATTTACGGGTGACCTTCAAGCAATGGCTAGCAAAACACAAACCCCCAAAAAAGCAAAAGAAAACAACTATAGAGTTTCTATGTTAAAGAAATACATATATATTGAACGACTGATATATACTGAAAATAATTATAATATTATAAATCTTATTTTAATAATATTAATAATATTCGACAAAAAAAAAAAATAACATTTACTTGCAATAATAATATGATTTTGCAGAATACTGGAGCAAACTAAAAGATAAGCTATTAATGTAAAGCACAGCACTTATCAATAAAGTATACTAAATATCTATAAATATAATACGATCAATTATGGGAACCTCTATGACCAAAATTTTACTGAACTGAGTGAAACGCAAAATCTCCGTTACTCAACAATTAAAATACGTTCTTTGTGATTAAGGCTTTATTTAAAATCTCTATAAAATATATAAGATTAACCCAAATTCATTATGTTTTTAAATATTCGCAAAACAAAAAAAAAATAAATAAATAAAAAAAAACAATATAATGTACAATTATTTATTTCAGATATTTGAAGAGATTTACAATTTTTTCCTTAGCATAACGAATTAAGCAATTAAGATACGAATTATTTAATTAGATGCTCCACAAAACATTTATCATAATCATTATTCTATTTACGGGTGACCTTCAAGCAATGGCTAGCAAAACACAAATCCCCAAAAAAGCAAAAGGAAACAACTATAGAGTTCCTATGTTAAAGAAATACATATATATTGAACGACTGATATATACTGAAAATAATTATAATATTATAAATCTTATTTTAATAATATTAATAATATTCGACAAAAAAAAAAAATAACATTTACTTGCAATAATAATATGATTTTGCAGAATACTGGAGCAAACTAAAAGATAAGCTATTAATGTAAAGCACAGCACTTATCAATAAAGTATACTAAATATCTATAAATATAATACGATCAATTATGGGAACCTCTATGACCAAAATTTTACTGAACTGAGTGAAACGCAAAATCTCCGTTACTCAACAATTAAAATACGTTCTTTGTGATTAAGGCTTTATTTAAAATCTCTATAAAATATATAAGATTAACCCAAATTCATTATGTTTTTAAATATTCGCAAAACAAAAAAAAAATAAATAAATAAAAAAAAAACAATATAATGTACAATTATTTATTTCAGATATTTGAAGAGATTTACAATTTTTTCCTTAGCATAACGAATTAAGCAATTAAGATACGAATTATTTAATTAATTAAAAGAATTTATTTGCATCGTCACACATAGGATAGCATAGTACACATAAGTAATTATATTTTATTCCCTTGACACGAATAAACATTCCGAATAGTATAAGAAAGTATAGAAAATGCGAGTCCCGCCTTAACTTGGACTTCTTAAACACAAAAGCTTGAGGGACTTTGTCAATTCGTGGTTTTAATCCCTGGCTCTGATGTGCCCATAAATTAAAGAAACACACGCACACACACACACACCCAGTTATATATGAGTGTGTATACTGTATGCTATGGACATATATATATTTATACACGTCATCGAAAGTGGCTTTTCCTGCCTTTTCGTATGTGGCTGCCGCAGCATTTCTGGGCTTAAGAAGGCCGGATGGTCTTTGGCTTTTCTCATCCAAAATTGAACAAAAAAGAAAAAACTTTTTAATTATGTTTGCGTTTTAGTCAGGGTCCTAATCTGTCTACCAAAACATCTTACCACACACCCATTAATATATGCTGAGTTTTGGGTCCGCTTATAAGCCAACAATATATACGCATTGCGGACTACATGGCGTATGTGTAATAAATGTAAAGCAAGTGCAAATGCTTTTCTCCTTTACAAACGCTGCCAACGTTTTCGTACAAATGTTCCTACATTTATTTTTCGTTAAATTATCATACCAAATACTCGCATTGATATATGCGATGCTATTATCTTTTCTTTTTGTACTTATTTATTCTTTTATTATACCCTGAACCCATTTTCAATGGGAAATCAGGGTATAATGGTTTTGTTGAAATGTATGTAACAGGGAGAAGGAGGCGTGGCAGACCCCACAAAGTATATATATTCTTGATCAGGGTGACGAGCTGAGTTGATTTGGCCCTGTCCGTCTGTCTGTCCGTCTGTCCGTCTGTCCGTCTGTCCGTCTGTCCGTCTGTCCGTCTGTCCGTCTGTCCGTATGTATGAACGCGTCGATTTCAGAAGATATAAGAGCTAGAGACTTCAAATTTTTTTTAAAATGTCCGTAATTACAGCGCGCATATCAAGTTTATCATTAAAATTCGATAACTCATCCCGATCTTTTTTTATCGATAAAAAACCTTATCGAAAACCTGTTATAAAATTATATCTTCTACACCTTTATTGCTAGAGTCTCCAAATTTTTAATGTATGCTTATATGCAATTTATACAATTTCGGTTTTTGTTAAAATTTACCCCCCACCCTTAAATTCACCCCCTCACCCTCACTTTTGTAAAAAGCGTATTTCAAATACTAGAGACTTGTGCTTTGGCAATTACATGCATATCCATGTTATAATCATAATCTGAAAGTTTCATGAAGATCGTACGTCCATAAAAAAAGTTATTAAACAATTAAGTTCTCATAGTAAGCGCACACTGCAGCCCATGCGTGTTTATGCGTGGGTGCTTGTGTGTGTATGTGTTTGTGTATGTGTGTGTGTATGTGTTTGTGTATGTGTGTGTGTATGTGTATGTGTGTGTATGCGTTTGTGTATGTATGCGTGTGTGTGTGTGTATGTGTGTCTGTATGCGTGTGTGTATATGTATGCCTGTGTGTGTGTGCGTGTTTCTTGTGTAAGCTGAAAGACGCGAAAAATTATTGAAATATCTATTGCTCCAAGGGTTCAGGGGATCTCGTAGTCGAGCAGTCTCGACTAGAGCTTTCTTACTTGTTTTTATTTTTATTTTTTTACTCTGCTTTTTATACCCTGAACCCATTTTCAATGGGAAATCAGGGTATAATGGTTTTGTTGAAATGTATGTAACAGGGAGAAGGAGGCGTGGCAGACCCCACAAAGTATATATATTCTTGATCAGGGTGACGAGCTGAGTTGATTTGGCCCTGTCCGTCTGTCTGTCCGTCTGTCCGTCTGTCCGTCTGTCCGTATGTATGAACGCGTCGATTTCAGAAGATATAAGAGCTAGAGACTTCAAATTTTTTTTAAAATGTCCGTAATTACAGCGCGCATATCAAGTTTATCATTAAAAATCGATAACTCATCCCGATCTTTTTTATCGATAAAAAACCTTATCGAAAACCAGTTATAAAATTATACCTTCTACACCTTTATAGCTAGAGTCTCCAAATTTTTAATGTATGCTTATATGCAATTTATACAATTTCGGTTTTTGTTAAAATTTACCCCCCACCTCTAAATTCACCCCCTCACCCTCACTTTTGTAAAAAGCGTATTTCAAATACTAGAGACTTGTGCTTTGGCAATTACATGCATATTCATGTTATAATCATAATCTGAAAGTTTCATGAAGATCGCACGTCCATAAAAAAAGTTATTAAACAATTAAGTTCTCATAGTAAGCGCACACTGCAGCCCATGTGTGTTTATGCGTGGGTGCTTGTGTGTGTATGTGTATGTGTGTGTATGTGTTTGTGTATGTGTGTGTGTATGTGTGTGTGTGTATGCGTTTGTGTGTGTATGCCTGTGTGTGTGTGTGTGTCTGTATGCGTGTGTGTGTATGTGTGCCTGTGTGTGCGTACGTGCCTGTGTGTGTGTGTGTGTGTGTGTGTGTGTGCGTGTTTCTTGTGTAAGCTGAAAGACGCGAAAAATTATTGAAATATCTATTGCTCCAAGGGTTCAGGGGATCTCGTAGTCGAGCAGTCTCGACTAGAGCTTTCTTACTTGTTTTCCTTCGGTTCGCTTTCCTTCTTTTTATGTTTGGTTTTCAATTATGTGCTGTCCTTGGCAGCCCGCACAGTGATTCTCCTTGAACTTTTTGTCTGTCCGCTATCTGACAGGACTTCAAAATGCCAGAGCAGAGAATGTGGTCAAATCACACGCACGCTTAGCCCGCAATACTCGATTCGTTGCCATTGATTTAAGCTGATGACTGACCAGGAGTGCTGCTCCGAGGCAAGGTGGCTCCAAAGGACTTACGTGTCCATAGAAATTTGTCTTGAAATGGTTAAGTGGATTGCTATTCGTGCTCTGGCATAATATACATCAAAGCGTGAATTATATTGATATACGATTCGTTAACATTTCAAACATTCATCATAATTCAGCCTAAAGACAAGAAAGAAAGTAGATCATAAATATATATAATATAAATATTGCTTAATATAACATAAGTAAGAGTATAAACATTGTCTAACATTTTAATATTTAAAGCTAAAATTTTCTACAGCTATTCCTGGAAGTTTGTCATCCTTATTTAACATTTACGTCATAATAATACATAATACATAATATGGAATTTTGTCAGATTTATCCAGCTATTCTCAATCCCCATACTGTAAACTTGATTTGTCTAATTAATCAGAAAAAATGCTTTAATGCACAGCAAAGCAACGCAAGTGAGGGTCGTCAACCATTACCTGCCCCAACGGCTGATTTCTCGCAATCGGTAAGTGGCTGAGGCCAGGCGAGGCAAGGAAATCGCTGAGAGAAGGTCGCAAAGCCAAAGAGGCGAACAAATGGAAACGATGGCTGAACAGCTGTTGAACGATTACCGAGTGGAGCGTAAGAGCGAAAGCTCGCTGCTCTGAATACGTTCCACTTCCATTCGTGTGCGTGCGCTCTCCTGCTCGGCTTCCGTATTACTCTCGCTCTCAATTTCGCCGAAACTTAACCCACATACCAGCTGCTGCTGCTGCTGCTGCTGCGGCTTCCGTTCGACAGTCGACTCTGAAGCCGTTGGCTCAAGAATCCAACTTCAGTCGTTGGAATTCATTCGGGCGTCGTGGACACAACTGAGCCTCCGTGCATGAGCCCAGTATCTTTGTATGAGTATTGCTCTATCTGTGTGTGTGTGTGTGTTTGTGCGTGTACGTATATCTGTGCCTGTGTGTAGTTTATGGGCACAAGGCGGCTAATACTAGCGAATGGAAAAGAAAAAAAAATAAGGCCAGCTGCTCGAGCGACTAAAGCGTTCAAACAAATGGGCAAAAAGTTCTTCAGGCTTTGAGGCGCGTCTGACTGCCGGTACCGTTAGCATTACCGTTGCTGTCGCCGTTACCGTTAGCTTTTTCGTAACAAAGCCGCGTCACCACAGCATCCGCCTGCTGCTGGCTCGCGCTGTCTTCGCGCTGGCGTCTAAAAGTATGCAGGCAAAGGCATTGTCCACCCCCTCCTAAGCACTTTACACACACTCGGCCAGCCCACTTTCCGGTCATTGACGTTTGCGTTTAATTAAAGCAATTGCATGCCACATCGAGTGTGCTGCTTTCCTGTGCCTCGCATGCAACTTTAATCGCTGCCCAGACAACAACTCAGCACGCCAAAGGCAGCCAACCCGAAACGCGAACGGAGCCACAGCCAAAGCACGTGTTGGCCAAGAATTGTGCGCACATGGCTACAGATTGTTTTATAGTTGACTTCTAAGGATATTCACTACCTGATTGAAAATTTCAAATAAATGAATCATATCTACAAATATCGTTACTTTATTGATTATTAATATTTTATTGTGTATTTTAAACAATTCTGAAAGTGTGTTCGGAATTTTATATAGTCGAGAAATTTTGTTTATTTTTATTTTTATTTATTCATAAAATTGTTTGCAATACAATGTTAAATATTTATTTACTTTTAAATTAACTTCAGAGATTACAATAATCACAATAAAAATCCATAAGAAAATGTAACGCAATAAAAGATAATTTCTCGCGATTGAGCAAGAGCAAAGAAGTGAACGAAAACGGTTTCATAATACAAAACCTTGCTCAAATATGTTTGCACGTGTGTGTGTTTGTGTGCAAAAGTGCGTATATTTGTCTGAGTGATAATAATAACTGAAGCACAAGAAAAATAAATATAATATAAATAAGGATACGCGGAATTGATATAAAAGGATTGTTATCGCCGCGACCGGACATTGATAAAATCAAGAACAACAGCCAGCCTCAGATCTGTGGACTATTATCGAAAGGCAGCAACAACAGCAACAACAACGTCGTCTGACAGCTGCCATAAAATAAAAGCACTGGCGTCAGCAATGGCCATCATGGCCAGAAACCAGATCCTTTCATATGCGTTCGCCTGGAGAAAGCATTAACACAAGGTAAATCAAGCAGACGGAGCACAAAGCCCAAAGCGAAATGAACCTAAAATTTTCATTGAAATGCAGAACACTGTCAAAAACATTTACCAAATGGATTGTTTTAGGCGCAGAGCTTTGTGAATCACAAATGTGATTCATGTTAACAGTAATTTCAAGGTCATTCGTTTATGGCTATAAACATAAGCTCTTAACTGTTTCCTTGTTCAAATTCGGTAATAAAAGTATGAACTTTATTAGCATTATTTTGTTTTATAATACCAAACATTTCGACTTAATTTATATCTTTATAAAAGTGCAGAAAAAATAAAAACATGAGAATGTAGGCTTGTTTATAACAGTCGACTCTGCATTTCGTAATTATTATATGCCCTGTTAGGTGAAATAGCCTTTGCTGATTAACAATAGCTACAAAAATCTATTTAAATAAATAAAATATTATATCAACTGTCAAATATTATAACAATTGTAAATTTCACGAAATTGTTGTAATTTCAACAAATAATTACGACTTTTTTCAAATGGATTAACAATATTATAGCTGCAATTAAATTCTGATTTTACGGTTAAATTATAATTGTAATTAATATTGTAATTCCAAGAAATATTTATACCTTTTTTTCATGTATTTTAGTTTTTGTGTAGTATTTTATTTTAAACAAGCTTTAAATAAACAGTTTATTAAATTTTGTATATTTGTATACTTTCATCAACCCAAAAGCCTTTGAAGCTGTCGTCTTTTGGTAGCTCTTTGCTGTGAGGGGAAAGTACATTTATTGGTACTGCAATAATCATCATTTGACCATATCAATCAACTGATTTCTTACATGCCACACTGTCGATGGGCCTAAAATCAATTCAAGGATGATAAATTAGTTAAAAGTTTGTGCCTAGGCGCCAATATTGTGCAGCCGAGACTCGTCTCGACTTTCACTTGTCACTGCCACAAATAATAAGCGATTATAATGCCGTAAATCTAGACAACGACAACAACAACGACGACAGTAATAGCAGCAATATGAGTAGTCCAAGCGCCGCCCTGCCAGACGGCCCAGTCACGTTCACAGCATCAGTGGGTGGCGGTAAATGCGGCGAATCCTATGCCCAGGTGAGGCAGCGTCAGGCAGCAGTAATTTGGGGACTATCGACGACGCGCATAATACAAGCTGTCAAAGGGAAGGTGTCATAATTTACGATAATCCCAAAACACGCGCGTACGCTTATCACTCATACGCCGCGTCAGCAGATGAGGCGAATGAGCTGTGCTTGCGTCGATTTCAAATTATTCATGCTTTATGTTCCACTTTTTCTTTTTCATTTTATTGATTAGGCCTTCTGCGAATTTGTTTTATATTACAACAGCAATATTAATAACGGCAGGTGCTCTGCTTCCCTCGCTTAAATTCGAGACGGCTGGGCTTGAGACTTCCCATTTTGCTTAAATTACCGTAATCCGTATTTTTTTCTGTCGCTTTCAAAATGCAAAATGTTTAAAAATAAGCAATGAAGGGAATAATGACGATATTAAATATTAATAAATATTAAAAGTACCACTATTATTAATATTTCTTAATACCCACTTAATAAATTCGTTTGTTATAATATTAATTTTATCATATATTTTATTATAATATTAATTTTATTATATATTAAATAAATAATAATTATTACATACTACATCAATAATAGACACATATTTATCCTTTGATAGACTATTGACTAAATTTGGAGTATATATATACTACTACTATAGATATATATACTACTAATATAGACAATCTCCTATTAAAATGTCCAACGCATAATAATCTCCTACAGTTTTACAGCAGAAGTTAATAAATGAATGTTAACATTTCAAGTCTATCGTCTATTGAATTACGAACTTACTCCTTTTTCGGGACAGCCAAGGCAGTGATAAATTGTTTCAAGAATTGCCTTCAAGCTCCAAAAGTTACTGGAAAAATGATTCTGACAACAATTAAAATATATTCTATTGAAATGATTTATTTCACTCTAAATATATGTAGAGGGAGTGTGTAATTCTAAATCATTTTGAATTTCGTACTATACGGAGAAATTTAATCTTTAGTGAAATGATTTGATATTACTTCTATAGCCGTCTGCTTACATATAAAATTTATTTCGATACATTGTTAATCCTGAGCGGCTCTATGTTGAAACGATCGCTTAGATCCTGCAGAATGGAGACTGTGCACGGCAGCAATGGTAGGCCGCCTTGATCATCCACCATTTGCATATGCTGCAATTCCTTGTCACCTGGCAGCCATGGAGGCTGCGCAGGATCGCACGGTATGACGCTGCGCAGCAGCTGATGGAAATCAGCGAGCCTTTCCTCGAAGGAGACACAAAAACGCATGGGATCAATCGCTATGTAGACCTGGCCCAGGTCAGCCTGTTCCCTCTCCCAACTAAAAAGTCCGCGTCGTCGCAATTGCGATGCGTATCGGGCGCCAGTCATGACCCCGCAGAGTATATCCACCATGGCGGCCAATCCGAAGCCCTTATGCTCGGGCGTAAAGGCCCGCAGACGTTGGGCACGCAGCGCTTCGACGATGCAGGTTGTCGGCATGCCATGGCAATTGAGCGCCACATTGTCGGGCAAGTCGTGCAAATACCCATTGGAATACTCCAGCTCCAGCTGCTCAATGGGATAGGCGGACATGCCCACTTCCATGAGGAGCTGTTCGCGAGTGCTGCCCGCCGCACAGGCAATCGAGTTTCGACCCAGCAAAGGCTCGACGCCGCCGTTGGGCACCAGGGTGGCTGGTCCATTCGACATGCAGATGCCGATCATACGATGGGACAGCGCTTGACTGGCATACCACGACTCCAGCCCAATTGAGTTGGAGTGGCATGCTGCCACGTAGCCAAGGCCCTGCTTGCGAGCCTTATCCATGGCCAAGTCCATGCAATAGTTGGCCACCACCGGCCCCGGCGCATTCTGGCCGTCCACCAGGGCCAGCGCGTCTCGCTCGCTCAGCACCTTCGGCTGCATGTGTGGGTCGATCGTAAGGTTGTGTAGGTCCACCGTAATGGCAGGCAGCTGATGTATGCCCATGCTCCGCTGACCCATGTAGTCGGCAGCAATTAGAGCATCGGCCATTTCGCCAGCTGCCTCATGCGGCACATCCATGGCCGCAAACACGTCACGCACAAATCGCTGCGCCTCCAGCACATCTACAAGGACTTCCTTATTCTCACAATTTGCTATGGTTGCCTGCGGCTCTCGGTATCCTCTGCACATGAGTAACACACGCTTCAGATTCTCCCAGAGTAGGTCTGAGCCTGGCCTGCCATATCTTGGATCGGGCGCGTTGCATTTTGTCCCACTATTGTTTGCCTCGCTCGCAGACTGCCCGCCACACGGCTGAAATATCTCTTTAGTGGTGCTGGTGCTGGCTAAGGTGTCCGTGCTGGGCAGGGGCCGCACTTTTCGTAATGTGTCGAGAAAGTACAGTACTTTTCGCATTGCAGTCTATATCGTCGAAATTCAACTTCAATAATGATTAGAGCAGCGCTGGGAACTTTCATTCAAATTTAATGTTACGTCAAAACAAGCATACATATTATGTCAAGTAGCGGTTTCCCGTATGGCAAACGGACAGAGGGACAGACGTCGCTTTGTGAACTGAACCACTCTGCCTATTGCTTACATTTGTAACAAACCCGCACCAAGAACTGCTTAGGTATGCTGTAATTATTTTGATTTATTCAATAGAACTTCTGAAAATTAGAAACATATAAAAACTGGCAATATACGAAGTGCACATGACATTATGAGGGTGAAATTGGTTAAGGGAAATTATTCTTCAGCACAATAATCATCGTAATGTTCCATATACTGATTAATAAAATCTCTGTGGGTGTAAATGTCTGTGACTTCAATACTATTCGAGCAATTATCTGTATCTAATCCACGTTTTGCATGGCTCACCACGCCGTACAAACAGATGAAGGAACTGTTTTGGGAATATCTTCCATGGAAACCACCCATATAGCCACTTCCACTGTCTCCCGCACATATACTAGAATAACTTCTGAGCTCTACGGTAAATAAATCCGACATTGGCGACGGGTCTTGCGGTACTATCTCGACAATTGCTAAGGTTAGGTTAGCAGACGATGTCAGAGTTGTCGTTTCCCATGAAACGATATCACCGGTAATGTGGAGCAGCATGCTCGGATTGTAATCATTATTAAAAATCCAAGGCAGACAAATCACTTTTGGATCATAGGCTTTGTTACTTCACGGCAATTTAATCTGAGCAATGCCCCACCTAAGGGGTCTGTAGTATATCCCCTGAAAATGGATTGAATTATGAGATTCATCCAAAAGTTGAGCTGATATTGACTTACCCATAGATGGTTATGCGATCTACTCGATCAAGACCATGGTCTTTGTCCATTATAGTATGTACCGATGTCGCATTTCCCCTTTCGAATCATTTGAGAGCAGCAGTCAGCACCAAGTTTCTTTTTATTCGAGTTCCAATGCATTGACGACTGAAGATTTTTCCGTTCGATATGTGAATCGGAACCGTCCAAGGTGACAAATGAGACGACAGCTTAAGTGCATTTTTACTTGTAAATGTGTAATTTGCCTCAATGTTGCCGCAAACCTCTGTACAATAGTCCTTCAACGCTGATCTGTCAGTCCAGGTGCCATCCTCTTGACATGTCACATTCAACGGATTTGGCGATTTCCGCGAACCAATTTTGCAATCGAACGTCACAACAGTTCCGGCCGGCATCATCTCCTGACAGTAAAACATATTTTGGCTTGGATTGGAGCAGTGCGGGACTAGCATGTCGTAGCAGGATATTTGGGTGCCTCTACGTTAAGATAAAAGAACTTTTAATTAGAGTACCTATTCTCCCTATTTAATCGCGCTTACTTTTACAATCTATATCCTCGTCGAAGCCTTTTTTTATCCATTCCTCATTATCGCATTGCAATTGAGAATTATTCGCCTTGGAGGGCACTAGTTTGGTATTGACCTTGCAAGAGAACTGTACAATCATATTAGTTATGGGCGGCTTAACTTCCGTGTTACATTTTGGAGGCTCGCACTTCATTATTATTAGATTCTCGTCATATTTGTCGATTACGCATCCATTCGTACCATTCGTGTTTGGATTGGTATTCGGTTTCTTTATTGAACATCGCGTATTATTCTTTCGCCATTCACCCGTTATTAAGCATACATCCCATTTAATGCCGTACATATTGCTACTGAGGTATTTGATTTGGATATACGAAACGATGAGTTCATATGGTATGAAGTTTCACCGTCGAATTTCAGGCCCCTATTTATTGGCTCCACACACGGTTTTGGAGCGTTTCCCTTCCATTTTTCATTGTCTGCACAAATTATCGGTATTTTATCGGAGCCATCAATGCAATCGAATTTGTTATCGCAGCATTGACTCTTGCTTATCCAGATGCCATTTGCGCATTGATAGTCGCCCTCACTACCAACCTTCCCCATACATAGATTCGCTGATTTATCTCGCCCATCCTCCATTTTATGGCATTCACCAGAATAGCACTGAATTTAGCCTCTACAAAAGGAAGTGATAATTTTTAATAAATTTTTCAAGGTTCATTTCGTCATGGAGCTAAAAATGCCACCAGTCTTGTATATTCGTAAGAATGTTACCCGAAATAAATCAAATTACAAATAAAATAATAATAACTGCATCGAATATTCGCCAATTTGCAAATGCATGGACAATTGTGGCCGGAATAGGGCCTGCAAAAAATGTTTAGTCTCTGGCTTTTATAAATACATTTTATCCAAATGACGCATGGAAAGTCATTTGGATAAAATATGTACTTTATGAGGTCTGCCACGCCTCCTGCCTGTTCAATTCAACGAAACCAAAACACTGCATTGCCATAGCTATATATGTATTCTTAAGTTGATTTCACAGTGAAGAGATATCAACAATAATATATTGAATGGCTGAGACTTTCAGTGGGCTTTACCGTATATAGCTTTATTTCGTACTCAGCACAGTCTCCACGTATGGTGGCGTTGTGAATTACACAGTTGGCATGTTCATCCGATCCGTCGGCGCAGTCGATAACGTCGTTACACTCTTTATGATAAAGAATATCAGCACCTTATGCACAAGGAAAAGATCTGGGTACATCCACATTTTTGCACACCATGAATGACTGAATTCAACACTTCCGGCTTCCAAAAAATAAACATATATAATAAATATACATATTTGCACCAATTGAATCATGATATATCGGACAAACTGTATTTCTGAAATAATTTAGCGCTATATCAGTGTATAAAAGTGAATTAGTTAGTAGAAGACAGAGTACCAAATGTTATTATTTTCTCTTATATATTATTTTTTTTTTATTTTGCAGTGAATTTCATTGCACTCGGAGCTGACTTTAAACTAAATACAGAACTTATATATAACCCTATAATTTCTTTTTTATATTTTTCTTTAAAATTGCTTAAAATTCTTATTATTGTTATTACCTGAATCCATTGAAAATAGGAAATCTGGGTATGAGGATTGTATGTAACAGGCAGAAGAAGGTGTTGCAGACCCCATATCGTATATATTCATGGTCAAGGCTATCAACTCTGTCCATCTGAGAGAAATATAACAAATTTGCGAGCGAGCATTTTAATAACTTGAAATAAATTGCAACTCTGCGCGAGCTCAACCGATCTAGGCTGGGCATTATAACTGAAGCCGAAAGAAATGTTTCACCAAAAACCGTCACCCGATAAGAGTCAGCTCGGCCTTGATGCCATGCTAATCAGCAAAAGTTTATGCTCGTTCCGTCTTTAGTATAGCTCTAGATTATATACTATATATAGTTTATATTGAAAGCAAATGTATATGAAAAATTTTTGTCTATTTCAGTTCCGAGAAAAATATTGGAAAATGAGTACTATGCACTTGAAATCAGACAATCAAGGCCACGCCTGTCAAGTAGTCGACTATAGATAGTGTATTCCACACGGAAGCTTTGACAACACAATTCCACGATATTCAAGTTCGTTAAGGAGAATCGAGACTCGCAGATCATGTGGAATAGCCCCCGGTCAATGCTGCAGCTGCGCCTGTTGCGCTTGATGCTGCTGTTATCGGTTGCATCAGTTGGCTGGTTTGATCACGCTACAGCCTCCACGCACGATGTCTACAACGGAGCGCGACCGGGACATCGGATCGTGCAGACCCGATATGGACGCTTACATGGAATGATTCTGCCGTTGGACAACTTTCGCTATCTACGATCAGTGGAAGTGTTCTTAGGCGTGCCCTATGCCACGCCTCCGATCAAACAAAACCGGTACGTGCCCCAAGGAGTAAATGGAATTTTAAAGATCTAAAGCCTTCTCTCTTAACTCTCTCGATATGCACTGTAGATTCAGTCCAACTCGTGCTCCAGCACCGTGGGACGGAATACGTATCTCCGATAAATACAGTCCCGTTTGCCCGCAACGGTTGCCCAATATACAAAATGAGACAGCCGCCTTGGAGAAGATGCCAAAGGGACGCCTGGAGTACCTGAAAAGGTTGCTGCCATTTTTAGAAAATCAATCCGAAGATTGCCTATACCTCAATATATTTTCGCCTGTTAATGGTAAGTCTCTAATGTAGATGCGTCAATTTTCGTATTACAGTCAAGTCTCAATAATTTCAAAATTGCGATAAGTCGAAAAAGGCATGCGATTTCGAATTATAGGGACTCGGCTAATATATAATAAAAACAAGTAAGAAAGCTCTAGTCGAGACTGCTCGACTACGAGATCCCCTGAACCCTTGGAGTGTTAGCTATTTCAATAATTTTTCGCGTCTTTCACAAACACGTACGCACACACAGGCATACATACACACACACGCATGCAGACACAAACGCATACACACACTCACATACACACACACATACACAAACACATACACACACATACACAAACACATACACACACAAGCACCCACGCATAAACACGCATGGGCTGCAGTGTGCGCTTACTATGAGAACTTAATTGTTTAATAACTTTTTTTATGGACGTACGATCTTCATGAAACTTTCAGATTATGATTATAACATGGATATGCATGTAATTCCTAAAGCACAAGTCTCTAGTATTTGAAATACGCTTTTTACAAAAGTGAGGGTGAGGGGGTGAATTTAAGGGTGGGGGTAAATATTAACAAAAACCGAAATTGTGTAAATTGCATGTAAGTATACATTAAAAATTTGGAGACTCTAGCAATAAAGGTGTAGAAGATATAATTTTATAACTGGTTTTCGATAAGGTTTTTTATCGATAAAAAAAGATTGGGATGAGTTATCGATTTTTAATGATAAACTCGATATCCGCGCTGTAATTACGAACATTTTACAAAAAATTTGAAGTCTCTAGCTCTTATATCTTCGGAAATCGACGCGTTCAAACATACGGACAGAAGGACAGACGGACAGACGGACAGACGGACGGACGGACAGACGGACAGACGGACAGACGGACAGACAGACAGACGGACAGGGCCAAATCAACTCAGCTCGTCACCCTGATCAAGAATATATATACTTTGTGGGGTCTGCCACGCCTCCTTCTGCCTGTTACATACATTTCAACAAAACCATTATACCCTGATTTCCCATTTTCAATGGGTTCAGGGTATAATTAATGGTGTGAATCATTTTATACAAATAAAAATTGCTCGTATTTTCTAGTGAGCATATAAATACATTTTAAACTCAATATGCAGCTGATTATTTTGAGCAGTACAAAATCAAATTGAAATTTCTTATAATATCTGACTAATATATATTGTGGGTGAATAAATAACATATTTATAATAATAACTGAATTTATAATCATACTTTTATTTTTTGTTATTCATAAAGAGGGTATATGCTTCATTACTAATACGTATAAAAATGCCTTTTTATTGCATAAAATCTGCTTTTGTTGCCGCTGTGTCATTTTGGTGCCGTTGTTTCAGCAGCTGGCGCCAATGAGAAGAAGCTGCCCGTAATTGTGTTCATACACGGCGAATCATTCGAGTGGAGCAGTGGGAATCCCTACGATGGCAGCGTGCTGGCCAGCTATGGCGAAGTGGTGGTCGTGACGCTTAATTACCGACTCGGAATACTGGGTAAGCATATATATTGCAATTCATCTGTCTGTGGCCCCAATTCAATTCCCTGGTCATCGTCGTCCTGACAGGCTTTCTCAATGCGAATCCCAGTCCGCATGTTCATGCACGTGTTGCTAATTATGGGCTCATGGACCAGATGGCAGCGCTCCATTGGATTCAGCAGAATATACAAAAGTTTGGCGGCGATCCCAACGTTGTTACCCTAGCAGGTCACGGAACGGGCGCCGCGTGCATCAATTATCTGATGACCTCGCCCACAATGGTGCGCGGACTCTTCCATCGCGCCATACTGATGTCTGGATCGGCATACTCATCGTGGGCTCTCGTCGAGGATCCCGTCCTGTTCGCCATTAAGCTGGCTAAGGAGGTTAACTGCACAATTCCCGAGGACTTGAACAGGCATCACGAGCAGATTGTCGACTGCCTTCGGGATGTGCCACTGGAGGACTTATATGCCGCCGATATACAGGCACCCAACTTCCTAACATCGTTTGGCCCATCCGTAAGTTCATCCATTCAGACTTTTATTGGCGACAAGTTTGGCTGCAAATTATAATTAAAGATAATTTTAATAAAATCTCGTCGCATTTATTTATTTATTTATTTATTTATTTATTTATTTATTTTTACTTTATATATATTTATTAATTAATTTACAAACTTTTCTAGCAGCCCTAAGCAACAAAAAAATATGCTTCTCCTAAACTTTTATTGGAGACTACTTAAAAGGATTATTATTTTTATATTGGTAGCAAATGGACTTGTTTAGTTTTTATATAAATAAAAAAAAAAACATGATTTTTTTTTTTTCTTCTTTACAAGAAAAAGTAAGAGACTTTTTCTTCATTTCTTAACAAAAAATAATTTTTTATTATTTGTATTTTTTTTTTTTTTTTTCAAACATATGAAAAGAGAAAAAAAATGTTAGTGTTTTAGAAACTTTTCGAGCAACCCTAAACACAATGTAAGCTTATCCTCAATTGAAGCGCTCACAAAAGAATCGAGTTGATATGACTTTCGATTATCCCATGCCGTATTCCTATTGCCTATTTGGTCAGAGGCCTGATGCTGCAGTACTTCTGCGTCAGTTGCTCGAGTAGCTTCGTTGTTCTGTCCTTTGTGTTATTTTGTGTGTGTTAAGTTGAAATTTTTTCACGCTGATTTCGATCATCTGTTCGCCTAAATGGACTTTATTACTTACTTCACTTGCTTTGGGCTGCTTCTGCAAGGTTTACCAATTGAATGCTCTCTTCTCTGCCCATTTTTGTTGTCTGTTGGTTTTCTCATTTGTTTTCGTTTTTTTCCATCTATTTCCCTCTGGCTCCCAATTTTAATTTAGGTTGATGGCGTTGTCATACGACCCGGACATTCCAATCTCGATATTGATGATTTAATGACGCGCAACTCGAAGCGCTCTGCAGGCGATGCTGGCGCCCAGTCAGCCGGCGGCAATGGCGGCGGATCCGGCGCTGGTGGCTCCGCTTTCAGCGGTGGCTCTGGCTACTTTGGAGGAGGCGCGGCCACGGCCAACATTGGTGGCCATTATGATGTGCTCTTCGGCGTTGTTACGGGCGAGTCCATTTGGCGCTTCAGCGCTCACGACATACAGAATGGCTTCGAGGGCGAGAGACGAGATAAAATTATACGCACTTATGTGCGCAACGCTTACAACTACCATCTCAATGAGATATTCTATACGGTAAGTACGCTCTGCCTATAAATATCCTCAGCTAACTTCACCATTTGCCTTGCCAAAAACTGCCAGACCGGACCGGACCGGAACCGGCTGTGGCTCCGACTCCGGCTCCGGCTCCAGCTCGAGGTCTGCGGCTTGCAGTCCGTCACATAAATCTTGTAATCAGATTGCAGCTTCCCAGTGGTTTTCCCTGTTCGGGCTCGCTCGACAGGCGCTTTTTGGAATCAGTTAGTGGTGCACCTTATCTCCAGACTACTTATTTACTACGTGGCTCTTTTCGCTTGGGATTGTTGCCGACTTTTCTGTTTATTTGCTGGACTTACTCCTTTTTTCCTATTTCACCAAAAACTTTGCCGACTTTTGATCCCAACTTATACAAAATGTTGTCTGAGAGCTTGAAGAGTGAGGCTAGGAGGAAAGACTTAAAAACTTTGAGATAATATTCGACTGGTTAAAATTACCAGTACACTCATGTACGAGAGAAACATTTATAAAGTTCAACATTGTCGTTAGTCAATCACCCATTTTATTTAAATGAAGATATCGCTCCATGGTCAACCTTCAACTAGCGTGAAAAACTCACGATATAAACACATTTTGCATAAAAAGCAGCAACAGCGAAAAAAGAGAAGAACGTAAAACAAACAAAAAATAGGCATAAGTGAGGCAAATAAAAATAAAAAATAAAAACAAAAAACGTCTATTAAAATGTTCGCTTGCGCGGTGTAACTGTAATTATAAGTGCCCGTACATAACACAGTGCGTATGAGTAACATTCGCAACAGCATATAAACACAAATGGAGGCTGAATTTTACTTTGTGTTACTGCAGCTTTTCAAAATATTATTCTATTTTGTGTTTTGTTGTTATTTCTTTTTGCATATCTCGTTTGTTTTTATTTTATATGAGCTTTTGTTTTTTTCTTCCCTCTTTTTTTTTCATTTCTTGTTTTGTAATGCGCAAGCGAGCGAAATGGAAGGCAGTTAACACGCCATTGCAGCCAAAACATTAACACGCTTTATTTGGCAAATGTGTAAGGCTGTTATAACTTTGTATGTGTGTGGGTGTGTGAGTGTGTGGGAGGGGGTGTGTGTGTATTTGTGTAAGCATTGACAAGGACACTGTTGCTTGCATTCGTACATAGCCATGTATCTGTATGTAGATGTATATATGTATATCTATATATGTGCCACACACACACACACCTACTTAAAAGCATACAGACTACACTTAACCCAAATCACGGTAGCAGCAGCAACAGCAACAGCAGCAGCAACAGCAGCAGAAGCAGCAAAAGCAGCATCAGTGAAAGCAGTTACAGCAGCATCCAACAACAACAACAACAACAGTCGTATTCCTCCTCATCCTTAGGTACATCATCAACGCCAGACGACGTTGTCACCATTTGCCATATTAAAACCAAGTATTCGTGTCTCTCTGTGTGTGTGTGCGTGCCTCTCTGTATGTGTGGCTGCACTTAAAGCCCACACAGACACACATGCATACATCAAGGAGCCGTAAATTGCCAACGCATATATCACGATTATAGCACACACCATACACACCATTCGTATTTATTTTACTTCATTTTATACCCGTGCGCTGCCGCCGGCAAATGTCAAGCTCGCTGCAATTCAGCGATGAGGTTTATAATGCATTCAGTAATGGCATATATAGCATTCATGTAAATACCACGCCAAGCACTTTGCTCCGAGGGTTAAGAAATGAATCTGCAGAAATGATATATTCTCCCCTCTATATATATATATATATAAGTATTTGCCAGCGAGATGAATTAACAGCAATTCGTAGGCAGAATATGTGAATGCAAAACTCTCCGAATTATATACATATATGGAATTCTTAATATGTATATGATGACTACACTTTGAGTAGATGTATTTGCATAAGGCATATTTTAGGGAAATTCTAAAGAATATTTTATCATTTGTTAATTTGCTGACTGATTACATTACTTTGTATCTTTTGATATTAAGAAATACTTGAAATTCAGTTAACATTAATTTACTTTAATAATGAATCAATTTATACATCAAATAAAACGCAAACAAATATTTGATGTACGTTCATAATTTATTTCCTATATATGTATTTTTCCATTTAAATATGAATTTAGAATATAAACTAATGCAAACGATTTATTCAAAACAAAAAACCAAATAGTTGTGTCAATTCGAGCTTTAAATTATACATGACATCGATTTCGCATATGCATTGTGTGATCCCTTTTAAAAGCCACACACATCGTGGCAAAAATAATAATAGCCACAGAAAACAAAACACAACAGCAGCAGAAATCCGGCTGTAATCCTGCCAGGATTTGACTTGCTGTACAAGCAGAACTGTGCATGCATTACGCCAACATAGTTTGCAGATCTACTCAAACTGGGGCGCGCTCGGATGTGGCATAAGATTTCGGGGGCTGAGTAGGCAACCAGAACGAAATATTTATAAAACTGCACCGGAGGCAAAACTTTTCAAGTGTCAGACATCAATACATCATGGCTCATCCTTTGTAGGCAATAATCTTTATAATCAATTTTAATACTATATATCGAGATACTCATGGATATGTTGGAAGACAATTGCATATCAGAAATAAATTGTTTCTAAAGAAAATGAGAAAATAACCAGCGTAAAGGCAAATGGTGATTGAGTTGCTTGAATAACTGACATCAATATTTCAATTTCAATATTTCATCTCTGCTTCTCAGATTGTCAACGAGTACACGGACTGGGATCGCACTTCACAGCATCCGATTAACACGCGCGATACGGCTGTCGCCGCGTTATCCGATGCCCAGTTCGTGGCGCCCATAGTGCGCACTGGGGATATATTGGCGGCCAATTCGCCACCGCCGGTGAGCTCGGCGACGCCCAGTGGAGCGGCGAGTGCCGCCGCCTCGACCTTGGCGGCGTCTACGCAGCCCGCGGGTCGCTGCTACTTCTATGTGTTCGACTATCAGACCAAGGATGGGGACTATCCCCAGCGCATGGGCACAGTGCATGGCGAGGACTTGCCATACATATTCGGCGCACCGCTCGTCGATGGCTTCAGCCACTTTCCGCAAAACTACACCAAGTCGGAGACGGCGCTGTCAGAGGCCGTCATGATATACTGGACGAATTTTGCGCGCACCGGGTAAGCTAAGTAGTTGCATTTGGCCGTTGCCTGTCCGATTCCCCCGCCCCTATCACACAGCATCCAAGTGCTTAGCCACTTACCGTAATTCAAGTCATCCAAGCGACAGTGCTTCTGCTATTCTAAACACTTCTCCTTCGTGTGCATCACTTAGTACTGATTGTCACCGTGCGAAAGGAAAGTAAAGTAAAGGAAAGTGCTTCCATGGACAGCTGAGCAGCAGTTTTCCGGCACCTGCTGCCTGACTACCTATGCAGCGAACAAACCGAACTTGAAGACTTTTCCCCTAGACATCAAAATGCCCGGAGCGGGCAACGAATATTCTCTGAAATACTCAACTAAAGTGTGCATCTTTGTCTTCCCTCTCCCCTTCCACTTTTCTTCCGATTTTAGCAACCCGAACGAACATCATCGCCAGGACTCTGTGCTGCCCGTCTCAAAGGAACGCAATCGCTTTCGCAGCATCACTTGGGAGAATTATGATCCATTGCATCAAAAGTATTTGGAAATAGGTGAGAAAATAACAAATGTTGCCTATGGAGAGGCAATTTTCATAGGTTACAAATTATAGATTAGGTGTGCATAAATATTACTATTTATTATAGTTATTAGCGATTTATTTTACTTAATTTGTAATTAATTTTTATTATATATATATTTTCTTTTTAATATTTTTAATGTATTATTTGTTTTTATTTATTATTTGTATATATAAATATTTAATATACAAAATTATAAATTTGTTCAACTTATTTAAAAAAATTCAATATCGTATATCATATTAATATATAATAAAATATATTTAATATTGTATAGTAATGGTATTAATATTTGTGAAAAACTATGCTGGGGGCTAAAGTAATTTTGAATCTTTAATTAAATATGAATAGATAGCAATCACAGATCCTATACCCATATACCCATACCCATACACCCATATCAAATATCCTTAAATAATCACAAATTTGACATTGACGATAAACAGAAAGGCTATTGCTTGCATTTTCAAATTAGTCCATATGCCCTTTACGGCTGCCTTATGCTGATAGGGTATAAAATTGACGCAAATGGCACGCAATGTATGAGTGTCATAAAAAATTATTAACACAGTAACATGGAATTCTTGGAATGGCCAGATAAAAGCGACAAATTGATACTTTAAAATGTTCGTTTCGCAAGCGCGTATCAAATTTAATTTAAATTTTAAAGCAGCCAAAAAATAAAGCTCATACAGGCGAACAGGCGGTGGGCGGCGGGCGGCGGGCGGGTCTACTGCGAAGTGGATGGTGGAAGTGGTGTCAAGTGGCAGCGCAAAAAATCAGCATTACAATTGTGCGAGACGGCGTATGGTGCACGGCGTACAATGTACGGCTAAACAAGGCCATATCTGAGTGGCAGTTGAATGTTACCTGCTGAAGACAACACAAGCAGGGCACCTGCAATCACAGCAAATGAGAGCAACGGGCAATGCAAGTCGACTGAAATGTGCTCTACATGTATTAGAAAATTATGTATATAGTCGAGTCTCGATAATTCGAACCCAGCTAAATCAAAAATTGTGATAAATCGAAAAAAGTTACCCCTGAAAGGAATTCGTTCTCAACAATTTTCGATAATTTAAATTTCTGTGTAAATAAAAAAAAAATAAATAAACTCTACTGTATTCAATTTAGATAAATTTGACATTTAAAAATATTACTAAATTCAAATTTATAAAATATTTGCAATATTATTTTGATTTTCCTAATAAACTTCATGAAACTAGATTTTCTGCACTGCTGATATGCCCGCTATTTCCTTTGGTAGGGTATCCGACAATGTCGGGCATATAAAGCTGTCTGTGCCCTTAAGAATGTTGCCATCGCGTCATATTAAATGTGCGCAAATGTTATTAACTTCACATTTGTCACACGTTGTGGGTGTCTATCATCAGGAACAGCCCAGACAGACAGCCATTCAAATTTTATACAGCAAAATTTCACAGCAATTCTAATGAAATTTGAAAGCCCTTTATCCAGATGGTATCTGTGTATCTGCCGGAAAAGAGAATAAAGAAGTTCCTTCTTTCATAAGGCTTCGATAAAATGTGTATGGAAATCAGTTGCAGAGACCCACACGTGTATTTTACTTCATATCTAGTCCACATCCATGTCACAGAAATCCACCTAAGTGTAGTTGGCAAATACATGCACGCACACGCCCCGCTGCGCCCTTAAAAATATAACTCGATTTCTGTTTGATTTTAATTGAAAACGCAAGACCAGACACGGCATCTCAAGCCATCTCACCCATATCGCCCACCTACGCCCACCGCACGCCCACGCTCAAGGGTGTTTTGCTGGAATTTGTTTTGAACGTTCTGGCATTGTTACATACAATACGCACAAAGGATGTAGTTGCACGAGGTTTGTCAAAGACCACGCATTATTGTGAATTTTGATTTGAAATGCTGAAAACCTGAAATCGAAATCGAATTATGTGAATACACAGCGAACAGCTGCACGCGCACAAATTGTTGGCACACGCGCATACACCTACACACTCACACACACACACACACACACACATTCCATTGAAGTCAAAGTTGAAAGTTCTGTTGCGTAAATTATGCATCATCCATATTTATTCAGCGACTTCTATAGACGACATGTCAATTGCAGTGGAGCGAATCGTTTGCACAGATTTCGTATGCTTCTTATCCTCTTCTTTTTTATATGCAAAGTGGCACGAATATCCTTTCAATACATTTAAATGATATATAACATACATATATTTATTTATTCATCCTCGCACTTATGTTTTGCTGTGGCCATTGAATATTAATGCGGCTTAAATAAAATATAAATTAAAGGCCAAGCGCAGATACATTGAGAGTCTCTTAAAATGTTATATTTCATCTCGTAGTCAATGCGACTTTTAAGTAGTTTTATCAAAGAGCTCAGCCCTGTAAATAGGCAACGCCCCGTAAGTATTTCATATCATTTGATTGCTTTATAAACAAACTGACACGGAAGCCGTAGAGGAGGCAACATGAAAACAAAATCGAAAAGCGAAGAGGCTAAGACGGGCCCAAGCAAACGCCAGCGTGTGACCCAACTGACGGCATCAAAAATTAAGCAGCTCAGTCAGTTAAATAAACAAGACATCCAACTAGACAAGCAGGTGAATGCGGATGAGAGGTGTCCTCAATTGCGAAGTGGCTCAGCTCAGCTAGTAGCATGCAAATGTCTTGAAAGTGCCCCTCAATAACAAACAAAACAGCAACAGTTGCCGGTCGACGAGGGGATGTGGGGGGTGGTGGTGTAGGCGACGTAGTTAACACCGGTTGGAATTTGTATGCATGAATGCCGCCCATGACATAGAAATAAAAATGTGTATATTAACGCTTTTGTTTCCCGTTTGCTCTTCTATTTTGGTGCCCTCGTATCGTGGCCATCTTGAAGGCATGAAGCCGCGCATTAAGAATCACTTTCGGGCTCACCAACTCTCGATTTGGCTGCGACTGATACCCGAACTACATCGTGCTGGCATGGAGGATGTGATAGCCCGGCACAATCTGTTTCGCAATCACGACGATATGGAATTGTACGAGGGACCCGTTAAGCCAGATCCATTTGGTCTCTCAGCAGGCACAGCAACATCATCGTCTTCATCCGGCTCCTCATCGTCCTCCTCGTCGCGCCTGCTGCTTATCGACGAGCAATTGATGATGAAGAAGGGACGCGGCCTAAATGGTTCGACGTATCTGAATGGCATACTGGGGGGTAAGTAACAACTGACTCAACCATGACATCTGCTGGGTAACAGCCGTCTTTTGTAATTGTCAGTGGCAAGCAGAATGCCAAACGGTCGTACGGGTTATCTCTGACAATCAGTCAGACAGCGTTGAACATTAAGCAGAATGCTGGGCTTGTCATCCGCTCTCAGGCGCAAAAAGAAATCAGCGAATTATATTCAAGGCATGTCTGGCATGTGAAACCTTGTGCCCGGAGGCGGAAGCAGCCCACCTAAATCTAAAACATCTAAATTGAATTTACATTGCCATAGATAGCGGGAGTTACTAACCCTTGCTGCAGGCATTGTCAAGTCACAAATTTGTATGCAATCTATTTATTCGTCATTTTAGTTGAAATAATTTTCCCGCAGGGTATTTCAAAATCGATCACAACTCACCCCACTCAACTCATGCGGATTGCCTTGTGCTTGCTGTAGCTGGCATTTAATAAGTAAATTTGACAAAGGTACACAAAGCAATGCGCCCGAAGCTGTAGCGATACAATTGTGCATCGGACCTGAAGTCAGTTGATGTTTCAATATATGTGTTTCCGAGTTTGCTACCTGACATAGCCAACGCAGCTTAAATTAAATTAGCTGAATCGACGTGGAATATTGAAATATGATCCATACAACTCACGGTTGTTCAATTTCGACATTAAATTCAACTGAGAGATGAAGTAATCTCTATCTTACTCTCTCTCTATCATATTACGAAATTGTGCACATTCTATTATTAATTTGCCCTAAGATGTTCCGCATTTAGCAATTTAATATTTTAATATAATTTTAAAATATATACATATTTTTATTATTGAGATTATAAATACATTAATGGAAAATAACTAAACTAACTACGAATATGATGAAAGGCGATGATTATGAGTAATACATATTACATAATTAAATTGACTCCATAGGAGTCAATAGGTAAACAATTAGACAAATCACACTTCCCATTTATTAAAGCGGAGAATCGGGTTATTAAAAATAGACAAAATTATTATTAATAACTGTAATATTCTGGTATCTAAAATTACTTTCTAGTAATAAACATCAATTTGGCAACTGAGTAGGGGATTTATCAAAAACTAAACTCTTAAAGATTTTACATTTTAAATCATCTCTGACTAGCGGAGATTGCTTTTCCTTTCCAATGAAATTTGTTTTTGGAAATATTGCCCTCTGCTTTAACTTTAGCTGTAGCCTTTGCGTAAATCAAATGATAATGTCTGAGCTGTGCGCACATGTGACAGCTTAATAACTAACTAGTAAGGGAAACAAATCAAATATTACGCATACGCCATGTGAGACCTGGCGAAGGGCTGTGCACGTTATGTCAAATGCGAAATTCAGGGGACAATCTTTGCCTAAAATGCTTGAAATTTTCTTTTTCAGGCGCTCCCCCTAGCTTAAGTGCGTTCAAAATCAACACTTTAGGTGTGTGGAGTTGTTTACTTGAAGGGCGGCTGGGACAAGTGAGGCTGTGTTTACTTCAGCTTGTGGTCCCTCAAGTTAAATTGCAAATTGCAAAGTTGGCATTTTGTATATGTGAGCCTCAGCCATGACGTTTCCATTTGTGTGACCAACTGACCCGGCTCTCGACCCCCAGCTGTGCCATTGCTTATTGAAATTGTGTCCGGGCGGGCTGCTTTTGGCTTTTGAATTTATATTGTGTCGAGTGCTGACTTTTGAAAATGCACTCAACTGTAATCTGTATTAAGTATGTGACTGCTCGAGCTGCTCTCTGTTTATGCTACCACTGTCTACAGTGTAGCCGAGTATCATTTCTTCTCTCTCTCTCCCTCTCTCTCTCTCAACGCTCATGTGGTCCATTGTGCGAATCGCACTCGACAAAGGCTCAACAATTTGCTGGCTTACATTGCTTTTGTGGTTTGTCCTTTGTGTTGATCTGAAGACGCGTCTGCTGCAAACGCAAACTACTTAAGCATTATTTCTATTTACTTTCCGCCCCAGCTGAGCTACTGGAAAATGCTCAACTAAAAGATACCCTAAACGTCGATGCCAGCTGTTGGTCAAGCTATCCAGACTTGGACGTAAATAAGAATTTTCAGTAATTTTACTCTAGTAACAATCATGCTCTATGTTAACCCAATTCGATGGGTTCAGGGTATAAAAACTCATTAGGCCAGTTTATTTAAAACTCGCTGGGAAACTTATTCAACACTTACCCTAAATTAACAGCAAACTTTGTTGATGGTCTCTGCGTTTTTCATACGCTCGCTGTCCACACAGCAGCTCGAGTTAAGCTCTGCTGCTCAGCGCTGCAAGTCGAATGCAACTCAAACAAGCAACGGCTCCATCCCCGCCCGTGTCGCCCATCACAAAGTTAAAACTAAAGACAGTCAATTTTAAGAGAAATTCTCGCTGCTCGCTGTGCGCTTAAGTCGGTTAATGCAATATGCATTAGTTGACAGTGCCGCTGCCTCAGGCATGGCAGCTGTGTGAGTTTCCACTGGGGCTCAGTTGCCATCAAGTTGTGCAAATTAAAAGTTATCGGAGTGTTGGCTTAGCTGCTGTACAAATTACTTGCGGGTACCTTAGGAAGTGCCAGCGTTCTTTGACGTCCCACAAAATATGGCAATCAAAGTTGCAATAGTCAAACAAAATAGATAATTGCTTCTTCATTGCAAATCCAACTAGAACGATAGAGGGTCTAATGTACTTTCATAATGTACATGTTTTAGAATGCCAATCAAGAAAGCTGCGTTTTAAGGTCTTTCTAAATAAGAAACGAGCTGGGTTCAAGGCCTGACTTAAATTTGAGCTAAACGGAAAAACTTATAATTGTATCTTGAAGGCAAAGCAGCAACCACATCGGCATAGAGACAAAATATCTAGAGAGAACAAACAGCAGAGGCACGCCCAAAAGGACTTGTGGTTGGGTGAGTGCGAGGAGGGTGCGAGTAGGGTGTTCCAGCAGTCTGAATACACAAAATGTTCTTTTCAATTAGTGCGGGAGGACGAAAGGCTGCAAAACTAAATCCGCCCCATCAAAATAAACTCACGAAAAAGCATTGAGAGGGTTGAGGCAAACTCTTTGCGAACGCAGCAGCAAAAGATGATAAAATGACTGAAATGCCTGAAATGCGACAAACAGCTGTCAGCTTGACAGTGCAGGACGCAGCGCCTGGCGGCTGGGCTAAAAGCCAGGCTAGGCCACAGAACACGGCAGTGAAAGAGCCAGTGACAGAGACAGAGAGAGATAGCAATAGCAACAGTATCATGGCGACACACTATGATATGATTTTCATTTACGCTGACTGTGCCAACTGTGCGCCTTGGTTTGTCACTGTCTCTGCCGTTATCATTGCTGTTGTTGTGGTTGTTGTTGTAGTTGTTGCTTTTGTTGTTGTTGGCACCTCAGCATCGTGACTTTGGCCCAGAGACAAACGCAAGCGAGCTAAAGTTGATGCGAAAATGCAAAAACGATATGAAAATAAAAACACGCGCAGCCAACATGCAACTAAAGGCCAAAATATCCACAAAGAAAAGTCTCGGTAAACAAAACGAAAGACTGCAAAAACAGTTCAACAGCTGAAGTTGAAGTCGGTGGCGAAAGCATGAAAAATGTGTTGAACTGACGCGCTGCACATTTTTCTCCTCCTACTTTTAGTATGGGCCATAAAAAAAGTTTTGCGATAAGCACATGGTATGCTATACACTCTTTGAAGACAACAAACATTTGCGACTGTAACGTAGAAAATAAGAGAATTTAAAATGAAAGAAAATATTTATGCGATTAATTTGTTATTATCTTGAACATTCTGATTAAGAGCAGTGGGTCTTGTAAGAGATTTTATATTTGCAATGAGTTTGCAGTCTCGTTTTTCTCTCGTATCCTTGCATTCTTGTTGGTTCTCTGGGCGGAGCGGCGCAATCGTGCTAAGCCAGCGCTCATAACTCTAACAAATCAGAAACTCTGCATAGCTTGTCAACAGCTCTTAAAAATTAGCTTTCAATGACTCTATCATAGATAGTATTATTGGGGATAGTGGATAGTGATTTGCTGTCGTTAAGAAATAAAATACAATACAATCAATTAAGTAAATGTGTAGTGCCTAAAATATATTTAAATTGATAATGGCAACGATAATTGTTTGTCTAAGAATACAAGTCGTAAAACTCGAATTTATTATAGAAGAAGAGAAGTTTCTTCTGTCATAGGATTTATAAGGGTCTACCCACACGCACGCTCGGTCTTTAGCAGTCTTAGATGCTGTTGCTAAATAACAATATATGAATGTTGGTGGTATATAATCTATATACAATTTAATAAATTACTAGCAAAACTTCAAGATATTCACTTCTTGATTTCATTATTGTTCAATGACAGCTCATCGTTGACTATAGAGTATCTGCTAGTCGAGCCTTGCTCGCTTAAACACTTTGCCTAGTAGTCTACTAGGAACATTGTTGTCTTTGTCATTGTTATCTTTGTGCTATTCAAGTTGTTCACGTGGGCATGTCTTAAAAAATAATCTCTTTCAATTGTGCATTACGTGCCTTCAGATAGACGCACACATTTCTACGCATGTGTGATGGATTTTCAGGAAAATCCATTGTAAAAGAATGTTTTCTATTGCAGCTTAAAATCGACAACTTGTACTAGAAATGTGCTTGAATAGGATAAAATACGAAAAGATTTCCCTAAGCCTATTTCAAATGCCCCTTATATTGATTGATTCAAGATTGCCTTTAAATATGTATTCTCATACTTGAAACTACTTTAATTTCCTTTTAATCTACTATTTAAACTTTATACCAGGGACCGTAACGATTATAACTTTTATAGGAAAAAATTAAAAAATAATTATTATTTTTTGATAAATTAAAAAAAAAATTCTTTTTAATAATTAAAATTGATTTTTATGATAAAAATCAAAAATAATTATTACAAAACAATTTTATATAAAAATCAAATCATAAGTCTTATATTTGATTTTTATTATAAAAATCAAACATAAGACTTATGATTTGATTTTTATTTTAAAAATTGAAAATAAAAATTGAATTGATATATCTCTTGAAGTAAAGGAGCTAGATCATATATCGGCATATATATATGATCTACGCATTATTACCTTTCAGATGATATATAATATGTATGTAAATATGTACATGTATGCGTACATATACATTAATTATATACTTAGACGCTTTCCCAGGGCACTTGCGCTGTGCACTTGCTCGTACCTATTCAGCAGATAATGTGAGGGGGAGACAGATGTAGATAAAGCATAATCACTGTATATATGTACATACATATGTTTATATGTATATATACGTATTATTGTCACCTTTCCCTGCTCCCATAGATAAAAAATTTACTTTAGGCGCAAAAGAGTGAAAGAAATAGATTGAACTAGAGCATAATGACATACGCACAGTGGGCATCTATCGGTCAATGCATTTTATAAAAAATAATACCAAACCTAAAAATTGTTCAATATTGTAAAAATATCCTAAAACTTTGAATTCCCAAAGCACATGTTCATTTTTAAACGCCTATTTGAACTCTATTGAGGTTGCGTCTGACTGTGAAGAGTCTGAGGAAGAGGACGAACCGGAACTCAAATTGGCTATAACGGAGAATTATGGATATTCCCCAAAGCCAATAGATTTAAACGTGGATATTATGTGCTATTGGGAGGACAAAAAGTTCACATATCCACGATTGTACCGTCTTGCCAAGATAGTTCACTCGGTGCCTGCCACGCAGGTTTCGGTGGAAAGGGCATTTTCTGCGCTTAAGCTTGTGCTGACAGAGTTAAGGTCTAACCTAAGTGCAGACTCTATAAAAAAAATAATGTTCTTAAAACTAAATAAATAGTAAACTTATACCAAGTGTTATATCTATGGGAGCAAGGAAAGGTGACAATAATACGTATATATACATATAAACATATGTATGTACATATATACAGTGATTATGCTTTATCTACATCTGTCTCCCCCTCACATTATCTGCTGAATAGGTACGAGCAAGTGCACAGCGCAAGTGCCCTGGGAAAGCGTCTAAGTATATAATTAATGTATATGTACGCATACATGTACATATTTACATACATATCATATATCATCTGAAAGGTAATAATGCGTAGATCATATATATATGCCGATATATGATCTAGCTCCTTTACTTCAAGAGATATATCAATTCAATTTTTATTTTCAATTTTTAAAATAAAAATCAAATCATAAGTCTTATGTTTGATTTTTATAATAAAAATCAAATATAAGACTTATGATTTGATTTTTATATAAAATTGTTTTGTAATAATTATTTTTGATTTTTATCATAAAAATCAATTTTAATAATTAAAAATAATTTTTTTATAAAAAATTACCAATAAAAGTTTATCCTTTTTTTGAACTCGCCATAAAAAAATATCCTTATGTGTGTTTTCCTCTCTCTTTTTGGGAATACTTTTGAGCCTCAATTTTTTTAAATGCGTAACACTTATTTGCGGTCCCTGCTTTATACAGATGAGAAAATGAAAATATATAAGATAGCAGCAGAATATCACAAAAAGTTTGTAGTGCCCAAGAGCAGCTAAGCTGGAAAAAAAAGCAAGAACAACACACGAAATGCCGCTGGTTGTTCAGTTTGACATTTGCATACGGCCCGGGCTGATAGGTCAAGGCTTAGCCAACTTTCAGGTGGCGCTCGGTGATGAAATGTCAAACTCTAAGCTAGATTAAGTCGGCACAAATTGAAATAACGCCTCGGAGCTGGTTGCTCGTTTCTTGAGGTAATCGCTTCTTAAATGTTTAGATATTTCCGCCCCTTTCTCAGGGGGAACGACAGTCGCTCGCCTCAGCTGCCCGGGCAGATATTTAATTGAAGCAAGGTCATCTAATTGAGGCTACGCAGCATTGCGAACATTTTGCATGCCGAGCATTTCACTTGCCAGGGCTGGGGCAGCAGCTGGGGCGGGCCACTTGCAGCCTAAGTTGATTTTATGGTTGGTTTTTTGTCATTCCACTAATTAAAGGCACATTAGGCATTAGGCACTGGCTCCGGCTCTGGCACTGGTTCTGTTTCTGCACCAGGCCAAGGCAATCTCTGTTTGGGGCTTCGGGCTTTTGGTTATCTGACTCAAGCTGCGCCGGCCGTGTGTCCTCGTACATAATTATCTAGGGTCCTTGAGAGAGCAGGCGGGCGGCGGCTGTTGTCCTCTGTACTGTGACTTTAACTCGAGCGCTCGGTGCTTGCCATAAAACGAAAGCTAAAATTAAAATTAAAATTAAAAGGAATTAAAATAGAACATTTACCCATGGCAAAAGGAGCGTATTTCAACTTGAAAATTAATGCAAAATGAGGCGTTTTGATAAAAAGCTTAGTTAAGGTCCATTTAGAAATGCTCTAACAAATTACGATAGCTCGACTTTTTTTTTTTTTATGTATGTGTTTCTAGCTGGGGTCGCAAGCTATCTGATTAGGCCATTTAGCCATGAAACTGCAAACGAACTGATGCTGGGGCCGAAAGTGTTTGCTCCTTAAGTCTGTCAAGTGACAGGTTGAGTGTCCACAAATGGCCATTGACGCTGTGCATAGACAAGTTAGGGTTAGAAATACTGTTGGCAAAAATAAGAAAATTACTACATATGAGATATATAAATATAATTTATATATATAATATATACTTATAGAACTAATTAAGAACTATCGTAGTTCAAATAACTGTACTGAGCTGTTAAGATAAATAAAAATAATAAATAATGAACTTTAGCCAAAAATACCTAGCTGTTTTTTAGTTATTTTTCCCTAAAATGGGCCAACCAAGCCGGCTGTGTACGCTCTTTTATGTTCTTCAATAATTTCATGATTCAATTTTATATTCCAAGAATGACCTAATCATAAATTGTAAATACTCAATGCCCTAGGGGCAAATGTCAGGCTATAAATAGTAAACGACTTGCTTATTCACCTTCGGCTGAAATTGAATTCCAGGAAATACAACTTCAATGATTTCAATTATTAATAACAAAAATATGAGTGAGTCAAAAAAAGGTGTGAAAAATAAATAAACTTTATAATGTTCCCATAGCACAGATACTGACTTCTGTTGATTGATTCGAAAATCGGATTAGTTGATTTGGCGACGAGTCGACAACAAAAACTTGCCAAATTGAATGGCATTGTGAAATGCAAATTGAAAAGCTCTCGACAGTCAGTTGCCACTTGGCAGCTGTGGAGAATCACACGAAATATTGGAAAAGAGGGCAACAATATGAGAATGCTTATTATGGCACTTTGTTTTATTGTCTAAATATTTATGCAAATACGTGCCCAAGTCTTTAATCTCGTGCAGAACTTTGCCGAATTGTTTGATATGCACAAAATTGAAAGGCAAAACTTTTGAGACAGACGACATCGACACTCAATACACACACACACACACACACACACGAAGACAGGCACATGCATCAGAGAGTGTATATAGTCTTGGCTTAAAACAATGCCAAGTGTAGATAGCACTTGAGGCACATCAACGAGACAGTCAGACACAAAGCAAGAGGAAAACAACAAACAAAGCGACAACAATAACAAAACAATACTCGAAGACTCGAGCACATTGTGAAACACATTTTGAAGGAAGTGAACTTCAAAAGCAGTGAAGCACATCACTTTTTCGCAGGTGTTTGCATTTCAATTTAAAACTTACCTGCCAGCCTGACATAAAAGAAATACAAACGTATTGCCAGCTGAAGCAGATCTAAGAGTTTTTTTCGGAATACAAGAAAACTGCAAATCAAATATTTACTTGACGAAAAATAGTATGATGTTGCTGCAGATATCTGATGGGAAAATATATATAGTATACGTGTGAATATTCAAATATGCCTTTGCAAAAATCGACATTTTTTTCTTAGTATTTTTTGGGTAACAGAATAAAGAATAGTTGCTTGATTGAAAGCCAGCTTCAATTTAATTAAAATTTTTTAATCAAGAAAGAGTGGGGCTCAAATATTTGTAAATAAATTTGGCAGCAGCCTACAAACACTAAAAATTTGTCAAGAGGTTCGACTTTAGATAACCAGGAACAAGCTGCTGGTGAAGCGAGTAGCATTGGTATGTGAATTTAATTTTCTATAGAATACGAGTGAGCTTGCGTGACTCATTTCTGGCATGATACAGGTGATACAGATAATGCAGAGTCTTATTCTGTAAGAAAAACAATTTTAACAGTAGCTGCACGTAGTCATAGGTGTTACTGAGTGAGAGCACGATGGAAAATTAGGCTGCGCAGAGTGAATCGTTCTGGTCTGAGAGAGAAGGAAGATTAATTAAATATTCTAATTTTAAAATATACAATCAGAGAAACAGCGCACAAAAATAAAAAAATAAATAAATACAAATAAAAATTTATTTTTCGGCTTTAAATTAGACAGAAATTTTATTTATTTATTTATTTATTTTTTTATTTATATATTTATTTATTTACTCATTTATTTACATATTTATTTATTTATTTATTTATTTATTTTATTTTAGTAAACTAACTGACTACTAAACAACTACTTAGATTGTCGACCAACATATTTATACATACATATATCTTAAGGTAGCTAAGGGGCTAGCAAAATTTAACTAATCTATATATATAAAAGAAAGTTGTGTAAAAGTGAAGACTGCTTATAACTTGATTTGGGCTGAACCAATTTTCATGGTTTTTGATTTGTTGGATTTGTCTCCGCAACGAGTTTAGTATAGGGTCTTAAAAATACTGAAAAAATTTGCCGAATACTTGAAAAACGCGGTTTTTTCCCCAAATGTTCAAATTTTTTTTATACCCAGTAGGCTTGGTAACAGTGACAGTTTTGACAATAGTGTAGAAGTAAATAAACAAATGTAGTCAGTCAGTCTACGGTCTCCTGACCTCGAGCAGACCTGACTATTCAAAAAAAAAAAAAAAAAAAAAAAAAAAAAAAAAAATTTCAAATCAAAAGGAAAAATATTTCAAATCAAAAATCTGCAAAAAATCAAAAGATTAAAACCTGACTGTTCAAAAAATAAATAAAAAATTAAAAATTCGAAATTAAAAAAAAAAAAGGTAATTATTAAAAAGTGTATTTTTGGCTTTTTATATTTTCGGACTTTTAAACTTTATAAATATTTCAAATCAAAAATCTGCAAAAATTAAAAAAAAAAATCAAAAGATTAAAACCTAACAATCAAAAATAAATAAAAAATTCAAAATTCAAAATTCGAAATTAAAAAAAAAAAGTTAATTATTAAAAATTGTATTTTTGGACTTTTACAAAAGCTAAATATCTCGAAAGTTCAGGTATTTGTTTGTCTCAAACATAAATTTGTGTAAATTATTTATATTTATATTTCTCGATTGTTTTATATGGTTTTGTGCGAGGGCAGTATTACTATTAATAAAAATGCCGCGTCCTAGAAGATCTAATCTTTCCCGGCGGACCCATAATGCAATTAGGCAACGGAATAGCGCGAGTCAATTATCTGACGAAGAGCGAGAAATCGCCCGAGAAAGGCTCCGCGTTAGTACCCAGGGAAGAAGGGCCTTAATTCGTGCTTCTCAAAGAGAGGCAGCCCGTGAAATGGCAATAAGAAATGGTTCAAGGATTGATTTGAATCGAGCAGCGTTTCGATATGATTGCACCATTGATTACAGCTTGAATCGTTTAGTTTGCATTGGTCCAATGGACGTTGTTTGCTAGCATTGTGGCGCATTGAAGTTTGCTGGTGAAACGCCCGGTTTGTGCTGCCTTAGTGGTAAAGTGACATTGCCATTAGCGGTCACCATAGCCATTGCGTTCCCTGCTTTATGGCGAAACACTAGAATCACGACATTTTCTAGCGAACACTCAAAAATACAATGCCTGTTTCCAAATGACATAATTTGGGGCGGAAAATATTGGAGACGGATATTTAAGGTAATTTACGTTAAAAATTTTATTTTCTATGACTGCCAAAAAAAAATTTTGAATAATGTAGTTTGTTAGATTTCTGTAAATAGTGTTTGTAAATATAACTATAACTATGGCTTTGAATTTAAAGATTCAAGGCCAGATTTGCCATCGCATTGGATCATTGCAACCTATTGAAGATGCACAGCAAAAATTCTTGCAAATATACTTCATGGGCAATATGGAAGAACAACTTGACCGGCGTCAAGAAATGAACACAGCTATGAAAAGAGCAATTCTCCATGATTTGCATGCTTAGAAATTTAAACCAACCAAAACTGTGCAATGGAACGCGTTTGGTGATAAGAAAACTGATGAGCAATGTGATTCACGCGTTGATACTCAAAGGAAAATTTAAAGATGAGGAAGTTCTTATTCCTAGGATTCCGATGAGCTCAACAGATATGCCCTTTGAATTTAAACGAATTCATTTCCCGCTTCGTCTTGCCTTCGCCATGACGATCAACAAGTCACAGGGCCAATCTTTGACTATTTGTGGCCTCAATCTAGAAAATGCGTGTTTTTCTCATGGTCAATTGTACGTGGCATGCTCACGTGTTGGCAAACGATCCGCATTATTTGTTCTTGCACCCGACCAAAAAACGAAGAATGTCGTTTACAACAAGGTGCTTGAATGAAAATCCGATTAATAAATTTATCAGTGTATCCCAGCCTGAACAACATAGCTTTCAACAATTTTTTACCTAGAAATAATATAGAGGGCAATGCAACGTTTGCCGGGCCAGCTAGTATATACATATATAGCTCTAGCTTTTGGTTTTCAGGCTAATAATCTCAAATAACATTGTAAGGCATCAAATTTGAATATGAAGAGGCGCATGATGCGTGCAATGCGTCTTGATTCACATTTGCTGGAGACAGGCGTACGCGTCGTATGCTTATTAAGCCAAGGGAACTAGATTGCGCATACGATGCGAGCCACTGGGTGGCTAATTTGTAATTGTCTCTCTGCATGCGACAAACAAGAAGCAACAACAGCAACATATTAATATGCAACAATGGTACGCAATTACTCATGACTTCTTTCTCTCTCTCTCTTTTCTCTCTTCCTGTCTCTCTCTCTTACTATAGTTACGACCGTTGAACCGAACAATATGTATACAACGTGTATACCAATTGGCGGCAACTACACGGGCAGTGGAGGCGGCGTATATGCACCGACAACACTTGCGAACGCCTCAACGGAGACCGTGGCATCCGGCTTCGAGGCAGCCGGGTATGCGGCGTATTCGACGGCGCTGAGCGTAACGATTGCCATCGGATGCAGCCTGCTCATATTGAATGTGCTGATATTTGCGGGCGTGTACTACCAGCGCGACAAGACGCGGCTGGAGGTGAAGACGCTGCAGAAGCAGTATCAACAGCGCAGCATGCATCAGCAGGTACCATATCCGCCGGAGCCCATCAAGCATGCCCACTATCACATGGGCCACTCGCAGAGCGCCAATGTGATTGTGGATGTCGAGAGCCATGGTCAGGATCAGAGTGGCCAGGCCGCCATGCTGCTGCAGGCAGCCGCCGCTGCCGCCGCAGCAGCCAACGAGGCATCCAAGCCACCGCCGCCACATATATGCGCCAACACGGGCTTGCAAACACAACAGCAGCAGCAACAACAACAACAACAACAACAGCAAGCACAACAGGCAGGCGGCAGTGGAAGCATGCTGAATAATATGGCCATGGATGGCGCTAAGCCCTCGGATAACTTGGCCAATGTCACCTACAGCACCAGCACCAAACAGCAACAGCAACACCAGCAGCAGCAGCAACAGCAACAACAGCGCGAGCATATGCAAATCAAGAGCATGGGTGGTGGTGGGGGCACCCAAACCTTTGGACGCGGCAGCGGCTCAGGCGGTGGTGCTGGCGGTGCGGCTGGCAACAGCAGCAATGTGACTGGCACAGCGGTGGGTGTCGGTGTCGGTGGTGGCGCCTCTGTTGTTGTGTCAGGCAGCAGCGTTAGCTACAATCCCGGCCTAATGACTTTGCCCAAGGCAAGCCAATTGCATCATTCCGGAGCTCTGAATTATGCACGCAACAACACAGCCGCCTTAAATTTGGCAGGCGGCGGCACCGCCCTGGTGGATAGCCGCGGCAATGTCCTCCTCACTTCCAGCCCTGGTGGCGCCACTACCGACTGCATGACACTGCCACGCAATCTCAATCGACACAATCCAACTACAGGTGAGTTCAGCACTAACTTATTCGTGAAGCCCGCAACAGATTTAAGCTGCAAATGCAATTGGACGAATTGCTTTTTGATGCAGCCCAGCCCAGACCAGTCCAGTCCAGCCCAGCCAGAAGATGAAAGTGTTTTCTGGTTTTTCACGTTTTCGCTTTTCTTTTCGAATGCTACGTGCAGCATTCGCCGCAAAAATGCAAACACCAACACGAATACACACAAGGTGGGAGGGAACATAGGGCATCCAAACAATGCTGCACCAAGGTAGCAATCAGACCATAATACGTTAAGATTTCATTACATTATGAGTTGTTTTTCATTTTTGTTCCACTTTACTTGCGGGCGCACGTCTTCCTGCTGCTGGCTGAAAAGCGCACAGCTTGCATTTTATTTTCGATTAAAAAACGGTATATATAATAAATCACATTCTCCAATTGAATGAAAGCACAAACCACAGGAAGAGCGTGAGAAAGAGGGTGATGGAGAGGGAGAGGGAGTGTGAGAGGAAAATATTTTCTGTACCAAGTGATTGAATAAGCTTATGATTTCAAAGAAGAGCACGTGTGTGTAAGAGCATAAAATGCACCTGGGAAATCAAATATAAATAATTCAAACTGAAATTATAAAAGACGATTAAATACATGGCCGAGATTTACAAACGTGGGCATTATAAATATTCAAATGAATACTTCTAAGGTCTCTCTGAGGATAACGCTGACACACATAAAAAATTAATATAATTTAAATTTAAAAGACTAAGGTATAGGTCATTGAGCTCTGATTAACATTAAAAAAATAAATAAGTAAATTTAAAATATATTCAAAACATGAGAAAAACAGAGGATTTTTGCTGCTTTTTAAATAATCGAACTTCGGACCAATAGGTTATAGAAGCTAAACCCACGCAGTCTTTCTAATCAGTAGCCTTTAGAGTATAGCCTTTAAGAATATATCTTTAAGCTTTGAAAAGAGGCACGCTCAGCGTTCAATCTGACACTAAGAAATGACTCGCATAATAAATATGAATGTATTTATACCATACACCGTATACCTAACGTTTATAAATATGCTATTGGAAACACAGCTGGTGGTATGGCTGCTTGTTAGGTTGCTCATCATAAAAATAAAAAATAAAAAAAAAACAGAGAAAAAGAAAACTAAAAGAAAAGGCAAACAAAAAAAGATGAGGAAGAAATATTTGAAAAATGAATGACGGGGCAACATTGTGAAGGAACGCCAGCTACACATAAATTTCCTGCAAAATCACCCCAAGGAAACAAAGAAATATTGCTCAATCAAACCAAAAGTGACCTTTGTACGGGGTCTGACAAGACCATAAACTGAACCCCTGGCTATGCACAAATATGTCCGCGCGAAAATTGAAATTGTACTAATCAGCCACAGAGCCAAAGTAAAGTTATTCTTGCGCTGTCCATGGGAAGCCAAATATCCTACGGCGCAAAACGCAAAACTACAGCCAAAAATCACAAAAAGAGAATAAACACACACACACACATACACAGAGAAAGAATCCAAGGCGGAGAAAACATTTACGCATCGCTGAAGTTCAACGCACTTGCGACTTCTGACCACAGTTTTGCAGGCAGACAGTAAACGAGCCGTTCCAAGCCCGTAGCCCATCCGTGTGTCCGGCTACGGCTTTGGTAGTGGAACCAGCTTTAGTTTGGCATCCGTTCAGTCCAATCCAATTCCCTGCTTAGCTGATGGTGGCCACGACGGAAATTGTTGTACAAATTATGCTCCACTGATTGCCAAGTTTTTCACGGAAATATACGCTGTAGGGCTGAGAGGCTAGCGGGTATGCTAACGTTATGATTATGAATACTATTATTATTATTATTATTATTATTGTTATTGTAATTGTTTTTAATTTTATTATTATAATTATTTTTATTTTATCTTATATCTGCGCGTATGCTGCAGAATAAATATTTTAAGCTTAATTTTAGTGCTGCCACAAAAGATGCTATAAAAATGTATAACCAATTTTCAATATCAATGTATATTGATCTATATGTATATATAGATTTTAGCTTCGTATGTAGAGCGTCATTCCAATAATGCCCATAAAAGTATGCTATACAATTATTTTTTTAATATTTATATTTAATAATGTTTATTGAAGCCATATGAGGTACTCCAACAACCGCTTTGTGAGCTTATTGTATACTATTTTTAAATATTTTTTTAAAAATATATTTTTATTAAGACATATGTGGTACTCCCTTTTCTGATCTCAAATTTAATTGTAAATTAAAAAAATTTTTTTTTTTTTTGCCTTTTGATTTTTATATGGCGTTACAGGGAATTTAAAAGCAATACACATATTTCGAAGTAGACAAACTATATGGAGAAGTATTTATGAAGCTCAGTCTAGTTTAGCAATACACCTGGCGAGCTGGGTCTGAATTAACTATGTACTTATATCTGTATATGCATATTTGAGGCATTTGTTATTTATATATACAGTTTGTATTAAACATAAACATACAACTGTAATAACACAAATATTTATGGCTGACATGAACCGGCCTATCGGTAAGCAAACAGTCGGAAGTCGAGAGTTGCCATTTTTTTCTTTTTTGCTGCAAAGCCTTTTCTTGTTTTGCTTTTGTTTGATGAGCTGTTAAATGAAGAATGGTGAAGTGCAGTTGCCGCAACTTATCGACAGTTCCACGCTGGAGCGACACGCCATGGAGGTCGTGACGGCACTTCAAAAAATATGCCCGCAACAATAAATTTTCAGTTGAGTTGCCGTGACATCTGATAAATTTGATTGGTCCGATAAATGCCGCGGACGGCATTCCGCTTACGTAGCCTGGCGTGCTTTTACGTTTAGATTTTCAATTTCGATCAGGAGCCCTTTTACCGATATGCTGTTTATATAGTTTTCTGCCTAGACAGTGAGTCATGAAACGTTTACAGTTGGGGCTATTACTTTGCGCATAAAAAACAATAAAAAGCCGCATAAAACTGTTGTAAGTCTAATGCGCGACCCTTGCATAATAAAACGAAAGCGAAGCCAGCAATCAGGCCATGGCCCTGAAGGAGCAGCGGGGTCAACGGGTGCCGTAGCTCTGTGCAGCGTATTATGTTATTTTTATTATAGCACCCGCAGAGGTCGACCCGCCCTGGGGTGGAGGTTGGACGGCGGACTGGGCATCTGGCGTTGACATTTTTAGTCATAAATAAAATTCCAGCAATCCATTGCAACAAATAACAAATACGTAGCACAGGTAACGGCCGAGTGGGCAATTCGCAATTTTTTCTTTTTTTGTTTTGTTTATCGACTGTTTATGAAATGGTCATGCGATAAGCAAAACAACAGATTTTTTTACAGTGGGTGGACTTACACGCATGTGTGTGGGTGTGTGTGTGTATCTGTTTATTGTATTGTTATGGATGTGTCTGTTTCACGGCAATCAAATTACCGCCAACAGAGTCGGCACTCCGTGCACTGTGGCAGAAAATGTTATTAAATCCACACAGAGATTGAATCGTGTGAAAAAACAACAAGGTGGAAGAAAATAGAAATGATTCGCTTTTCTGTCATATGCGCACAATTTAAATGATAAAGTTCTGTTTATGACAAACTATTAGATAGCGTATATTTACTCGAAATTCCATGAAACATGGTAAATATTAATATTCTAGTGTAAATATATAACAAACAGGATATGTGGGCGAATGTGAAGTATGCTTGATACCAGCAATCGAGTCAATCCCGCTCTATGTGCCTGAAGATTAAGTTTGTTTTTAATAATCCGTAGCTATTCCCAATCGATTAAAAACAATAGCCAAATTTAGTCAACATATTCAAAAATATATCAAAATTCAGTCAAAAATAAATTTAAAAAAAAAAAGTATATAGATAGAGCGTACTTTGCATTAAGCTTAATGTATAGTTTACATATGTTTCATTTCGCTTGTATTTTAAACATAAAAAAAAATTATTTTAAATTAATTAAATATTCATTAATATTCATTCAGTTTAACAGATAGATGCAGAACATGTAAGAGAACTTCTTTTAATGGCACAGAAATTATGAACTGAAACGCATGGTCAATTGACAAAAGACAATCACAGATTGTAGTTAATACACGTACACGTACATATACATTCATTGCGAGCTCTACTACTGAAATCATAATTACAGTTGAATTGTGTTTGAATTGATAGCAGCCAACAGCACCTACGAACAGACTACGAAGTAGCTGCAACGACAGAGGTATCGATAAGAAGTGAAATCGTGTTGACTCAGGTCTGATTGCTGATGAAAGGGACAGACGTGGCATGTGAATGCATACATATGTCCATATATGTGCTCTGCTGCAGGTGTAACTGAGTATGATTTTGTATGTATGGCTAGAAGAAGCTAAAAGAAGTAGAAATAAAATGCTGAAGGTAGCAAGCTATGCAATATATTAGCCTATATACAGGGTATCTCCTAGTCGGCCACTGCAAGTTGCAAGCAATCTAAATCGTCTTTTTCTGTATTGAATGTACAAGCATTCAATTTATTTTGTATATACCTATAAGACTATATTGATATATCTACAAAATTTATATTGAAGACGAAACCAACTCACATTAAGAGTTAAAATACTGTAGCCTCATATTCCTTTTTATATATATTAATTTTATATATATTCATAATTCATTTAATTTATTTAAATTTCACGCGTTCTCACATTTAAAAAGTCCCATAAGCCCAAGCCTTAAGAGATATATGCATCTGCTGCTCGCGATTCGATAAGCTTCATTAAGGTTAAAATATATATTGGAGTCACAGTCATCTGACATTTTAATTCTTGATTTCGCTGATTTCATGGTTGCAGCGACAGGCTAAAGCAGCTGCAGTAGTCGAGAGCTCTCATCCTTGGCTTCCAGTTGAGAAAGCGTGCAGAGATTTCGTTACTGTGTATGGGGCAATGGTTCGCCTTTTAGCTACTTGAACAGGTTTATGCACTTCGATCCTCTACTCTAATTGCTATTGCGAGAAGCGCAGCACTGAGAAAATTGTGAAAAGCTCAAATAGAATTTGCCACTGCGTCAACCTGAGCGAAATTGCAGGGAAACATAATCAGCAGCGTGTTTTCCACTCGTGTTCACTTGTTGTTGGCGCTGTCAAGGCTGATTTAATTTTACGCGCCTCAGCCAAAGCTCGTGCCGCCTTAACGGAACCGGAAATGTTTTGCAGTTGCTGAGTGGGAGTTCACTGATTTCGGGTGGCGTGGGTGTTGGGGATGCTGCTGGCCGATGGGCCGAACTCACCATTATCGTTGACTCTGGCAGCAGGTGCTGGCATTGTCGGATGTGGCGACTGCCACTGCTCGCACTGCGTTAACATTTTCAGCGCGCTCTGCATTATTTATAATTATTGCGAATTTTCATATAATTATGCGTGGGCGCATTCCTCGCCATTGCCCGCCAGCTGTTTGCCATCGGCAGAGCACGGCACGGCACGGCACGGCTCGGTTCGGCTCGGCATTCCAGCCAGTTATTTATTTAAGCAGCACATTTTTCTTCTTTGCGCAGACCATAAATATTAAAGTCAACTACAGCTTGTGTCTGCGCGAAAATCCTCGCGTAATTAATGCCTGTCCCGAGATTTTGGCCCGTCTTGACTCGATTTTTGTGCTCTCTTGTCTCTTTTTTTTTATTTTTTATTTTTCCTGTGACTCTGTGCACTCAAGTGTCGCATTAATATTTGTTGTCGTTGTTGCTATCTAAAGCCCTTGGATTATATAAAGCGCTTATGTTATTTAACGGCAGTTTAATGCCTCATTAGGCTTAGTGGCTTGACTCGAACTAGCCCGATTTCAACCATCGCTCAAGCGTAAAGCATTTATAGAGATTATGTTTATAATTCCAGAGAGCCGCTCGCATTTGGCATTATAATTAAATCCACTAAGCATATTACGTTGACAGCTCACATTTTTATTATTATCACTATCCCTTCTCTGTTACACTCAAGCTCAAGTTGTTAAAAGGAAGAAATCATGGCACAAGAAAATTAATTTCATTATATTGATTACTTGTTCAGTTACGATAGAGCAGTCTTATATTTGAGGCTTAAGATCAAACACATTCATATACAAAACTCTAGACACTGTGTCTCCATTCATTTTGTCATATTTTGTTTATCGAGTGAATGCATATTCAAAATATTAAAACCCCGACTTAAGTCATAAGAAATCCAATTTATTTTAGTTAAGACAGCCAGAGGTTTATTTGCTGGGCTAAGCAAGAATGTTGATTATCGACTTAGCACTAAGCCGAAAAGTTGATTTCAACAGTCAGCTCTTTGTGTATAAATCAATCGATGAAATACCATCGGCTGCCTTTTGGCTCCATAATCATTTCGGTCAATGGGCGAGATAGCTGCATAGTCAAGCACTGAAAGCGAAGCTATTTCATATTTCTTTTTCTTATTTAACACTTTTCAATTGATATGTTGGAAACGTGGCAAAAACTTTGCATACAATTCACAGTAAATTCAAAAGACGCCAAAACGAGCAGCCGCAAGAAAAAATAAATAAAAAGCCGCCAGCAAAAATCAACCAAATTGAGTAAAACAATGAAGCGTAAACGATTTTTGCTGACATGTGTGGGCATACGGGTGTGGGTGCGAGAGAGAGGGAGTGAGTGTGGGGCGAATGAATATAATAAAAATAAAGCAGCAAACAAAAGGCAAACGCGACTCGCCTACTAAGCCCAACACGAGTAAGTACAAGCAAGTACACATGCGAGCCAAAAAGAGAAGCACAGGCAGCGAGAGTGAGAGAGAGAGAGAGAGCAATGAGGGTAGCTAAATTCAGACCCAGATGTGACGTGATTGTCATCCACATTGTCAACCATCAGCAGCAACGCCAGCATTGCCAGCACGAGGACATAAACAGCTTCATACAAATGTTATTATTGAAATTTCAACAGTAGACACACAGCACACACATACATGGAAAGCATTTATCACGCATACGCCGTGCGAGCCACGCAGAGAAGACAAAAATAAATGATGAAAAATCTGTTTGCAAGCCAACCGCATGGCGCATATAGTAGGATACACTCAGCCTCTCTCAGCCTCTCTTAGCCGCATTCAGCCTTATTTATGCCAACGCCATGAACATATGTTTGCCCTCAGTCTCAGCCTAAAAGCAAAGTCGACTCCATCGCCCGGCCGGCTGCGGAGCATTATTCGATCTGTTTGCCGCATTGTGGCTTCTGATTCCGCAGTTTTGTGCTCTCCTTTCGCATTCCCTAGTTTTATTATTTGGTCTTCGCTTTGATGATTTCGGCCAAACGACAGACGATGGAGCTGCGGGCATACAAATGTCACTTTGCCTATACATGTAGTTTTCGCTACTCGCTCGCCAAGGGATGTTAGTTTTGTACCCCCCTTTCGGGTGGCCGCCCCGATTCATTGCCTCCTCGCTGTCCCTTTGTCCGTTTTCTGCTTTGTTACTGTGCACTGCGCAGCTAGTTAGATAAAACAATATTATTTTATTGCCTCGGCACAGTGCGTTGCCGCATCCTTAGTGGTCAGTAGAAGCTGCCGGTTGTTCTGCTTGCTTCTCCATTGTGGTTGAGTAAGACAGACAATTTGATGTAATAAAGGTCCCGGCTTTAGCCATGAGCCAGCTCAGCCAGTCAACTTGTACGCCTCAAATACTTGGATTGTATTGTACTTTTCAGTAGCAGCTTTACTACTCTCATTTACTACACAAACAGCATAGCATTTTTACTGCACCAAATTGGAGGAACAACAAAGCAACTAAACTTGAAAGAAACTTGAAGAAAAAGCTCTAGTTTTTATATCTATGTTCAGCTACTTTAAATCGATGAAGCTGTTTTACATATTCAATTTAAATATAGAATATAATACAAAATAATCATAAATAATATAAAAGAATTATTATAAAAGATTTATTGATAATTATTTATTTAAAAATTTTGCAATGAAATTAAATTTAAATTAAATTAAATTACTCTACTGCAATATATTATAATTTTTTCAAATTTTAATAGCTAAATTAAAGTAAGGTAATTTATGATTATTTTTATTTTTATAGTATTTTTATTAATTAATTAAATCAATTCATGATTTTTTTAATTTTTTTTTTTTTTAATAAAAAATAAATAATTTATATTTACCTATTTTTATATATTTACCTAATTTAAATTAAATAATTTGTATTCAAAGAAAAATGAAAGTGACTTTTCTTTTCTTAAAATTTTTAATAATAAAAATAAAAATATTCAGTTATTATCATTAAATGAAAATTATGTTGCTAGCCATAAATAACGTAAGCCTAAATATTTGACATAACTGATCAGAAATAAAAGAAGAAATAAACGCTAAAGCAAACTGAAAGCGAATTTTAAATCAATTTCAATACTTTTAAATAAAATAATTTAGTTAAAGAATTACAGAATAATACAGCTTTATCATACATAATATGCTTATGTACATGAATGCTAAGAACTACTTGTTATTTATTCGAGTTTATTCAAAGCTGAACTGATGTTGTGAATTTAATGATTTTCATTTTTATTTATTTTTTTTTTTTTTTTTGTGGTTAATTTTACAAAAGTTAACTACATGTAGTTACATTTAAGAGCAGCTTGTGCGGCTGTCGACGCATCAAATATTCCGTAAAGCTCACACGGCAAGCAGACTTGAACAACTTTAACCCAAGTGGCACAGCGCAGCCCAGCGGCTAATCCAGCTAATAAATTTTTCAATTCGCTCGCCGTTCGGACACTCAGGCAACATATACATACATAAATCTACATGGGGTACTCATAAATATTTCATTGATGCGCTTCGCTGCTCAGTTTGTTGCTTGTGTTGTTGTAGTAGTTGTTGTTGTTGTTGTCGCTGCTGCTGCTTATAAGTGAAATATGTCCAGTTGGGCGTGCAGACTTCCATTTCCTTGGCACTTCCTCGCAAAAATATTCTCGTATATTACTTTTCCTTTTATTTTTAATATGCTCATTCAATTTGCTTTCGCCTCTGTATCTGTTTGGCTGGCCTGGCTTGGCCTGCCATAGCTTGGCTTGACTTGGCTTGGCTTGGCTTGACTGGGTTTGTTCATCTGCTGCTCGTTCGTCGTGTAGTTTATTGATGACATGACAAACAAGGTACGATTTCCGTGCACTCAAAAAGTTCGAGAACCATTTTTCTTCTGCTGGCGCCCAGCTCCTCAAAGTTCGCTCTTTGGCCATTGTGTTCGTACATGCACATTAACTTCATTTTGTAATCACGCGCACCATAAATCCAATTTAATTGTGCTGCTTACTTGCCTGCACACACACACACACAAACACACGCACACATACAGCGCTTGACAACGTTCACACTGCGTATACTTAATATTTGTTCGGTCGTGCGCTCAATGCCCAGCTCAAAGCTAAATAGACGCACATAAATTTCCCTCGATATCCGTTTGATTTCTTCGAATTGCATTTTGAAAAATAGATGTTTTATACTGCTTTCGCCTGATGCTGCCGCACTGCCCCGCTCCACCGGGCCCATCGTCAAGCTTCACCTTGTCTGACTGATTTACTACGCACAATTTTCTGCCAACTGGCAGGAACTTGCCAAGCGTATGTTGTGCCCTGTTACGTGGCTGTATCTGTGCTCGGCGCGTCCAGTCAGTAGTCACTCGCTCTGATTTATGTTTGACTGAGAAGCCTGAAATTGTATGCTAATCGGGCCTGGCACTGGGCCATTTGTATAGCTGGCGCTCCAATTGATTTTAAATGGCTAGCTCATTTGACACTTTGACTGAGCGATTGATAATTTGAATGTCATTAGCCGTTTATGTGTGCGGTCTAAATAACAGCATATCATCAATTCGCAATCAAGCCACTCAATAATGGCACTCCACAGTCAATTGACACTTTCTGCTATTCAATATCATACAATATATAGTATAGTTTATACTAAGACTATGACATAGGCATATTTGTTTGCTAGAGATTTTATAATGGACTTTAGTTTTTTATAACAAATGTTTTAATTATAGCTCGCAAATTAATCATATATTCTTGCTCCGACCTACGGTTCTTTTCGTTTTTGTTTTCTGTTGAGCGGTTTGAGTTGAACTATTCGTGTGATATTCTTTGAAGCAGGGACCGCAAATAAGTGTTACGCATTTAAAAAAATTGAGGCTCAAAAGTATTCCCAAAAAGAGAGAGGAAAACACACATAAGGATATTTTTTTATGGCGAGTTCAAAAAAAGGATAAACTTTTATTGGTAATTTTTTATAAAAAAATTATTTTTAATTATTAAAATTGATTTTTATGATAAAAATCAAAAATAATTATTACAAAACAATTTTATATAAAAATCAAATCATAAGTCTTATATTTGATTTTTATTATAAAAATCAAACATAAGACTTATGATTTGATTTTTATTTTAAAAATTGAAAATAAAAATTGAATTGATATATCTCTTGAAGTAAAGGAGCTAGATCATATATCGGCATATATATATGATCTACGCATTATTACCTTTCAGATGATATATGATATGTATGTAAATATGTACATGTATGCGTACATATACATTAATTATATACTTAGACGCTTTCCCAGGGCACTTGCGCTGTGCACTTGCTCGTACCTATTCAGCAGATAATGTGAGGGGGAGACAGATGTAGATAAAGCATAATCACTGTATATATGTACATACATATGTTTATATGTATATATACGTATTATTGTCACCTTTCCTTGCTCCCATAGATATAACACTTGGTATAAGTTTACTATTTATTTAGTTTTAAGAACATTATTTTTTTTATAGAGTCTGCACTTAGGTTAGACCTTAACTCTGTCAGCACAAGCTTAAGCGCAGAAAATGCCCTTTCCACCGAAACCTGCGTGGCAGGCACCGAGTGAACTATCTTGGCAAGACGGTACAATCGTGGATATGTGAACTTTTTGTCCTCCCAATAGCACATAATATCCACGTTTAAATCTATTGGCTTTGGGGAATATCCATAATTCTCCGTTATAGCCAATTTGAGTTCCGGTTCGTCCTCTTCCTCAGACTCTTCACAGTCAGACGCAACCTCAATAGAGTTCAAATAGGCGTTTAAAAATGAACATGTGCTTTGGGAATTCAAAGTTTTAGGATATTTTTACAATATTGAACAATTTTTAGGTTTGGTATTATTTTTTATAAAATGCATTGACCGATAGATGCCCACTGTGCGTATGTCATTATGCTCTAGTTCAATCTATTTCTTTCACTCTTTTGCGCCTAAAGTAAATTTTTTATCTATGGGAGCAGGGAAAGGTGACAATAATACGTATATATACATATAAACATATGTATGTACATATATACAGTGATTATGCTTTATCTACATCTGTCTCCCCCTCACATTATCTGCTGAATAGGTACGAGCAAGTGCACAGCGCAAGTGCCCTGGGAAAGCGTCTAAGTATATAATTAATGTATATGTACGCATACATGTACATATTTACATACATATTATATATCATCTGAAAGGTAATAATGCGTAGATCATATATATATGCCGATATATGATCTAGCTCCTTTACTTCAAGAGATATATCAATTCAATTTTTATTTTCAATTTTTAAAATAAAAATCAAATCATAAGTCTTATGTTTGATTTTTATAATAAAAATCAAATATAAGACTTATGATTTGATTTTTATATAAAATTGTTTTGTAATAATTATTTTTGATTTTTATCATAAAAATCAATTTTAATTATTAAAAAGAATTTTTTTTTAATTTATCAAAAAATAATAATTATTTTTTAATTTTTTCCTATAAAAGTTATAATCGTTACGGTCCCTGCTTTGAAGGAACATCGTTTAGGGAGAGCTACGATTAGCGTTGGCACAATGAGAGTCAGACTAACTCCGCACCGAACTCATAAAATCAATGCCATCGGCTTTCACAGTCTCATACACGAACGCTATCGCTGTGTTAAATATTTAAACCTAAAATTTAACATATATAAATATCACGAATACCATAACTAAATAAAAACCAAACGGCGTAATTTTCAAAATAATTTGTTGAAAAAGTAAAGCTTCCTTAACTTTACTGGCAAAATCATTTTTGACATTTACCAAAAATATCTTCTTTAACCGACGAAACTTTTATGTAGATCAGAAAAAAGTTTTTCCACCAGCATATAATATAATATAAGTTAAGATTATCGACAATCTAAGGAGGCTGAAGAGTCCAGTCAGACATTCAAGGGGAGATCCTAACGAGTAGAACAGATTTAGTTCAGTTTATATTCGGACTAGAGAGAGTTTAGACCTATTGTTCCAAATTATATAAAATATATTAGACCTATTATTCCAAATTATATAAAATATATTATTTCATTGAACACCAAGTTGTTATATATTCACAAGAACCCAACACAGCGTCCCTAATCACTAGTACTCTAGTGTGGGAGCGCTCAACTTATATTACTTGCAAAAACATATTTAAGAAACATCAATTTAAATACATATATGTAGAACTGACGCATGGTATCCACTACATATGTAAAACATAGTTTCGATTGGGTTTCCCTTTAACTCTTGATAGCTGATCCCACTGATTATATTTTCTTTTCATTCCATTTGCTTCTGCTCTACTCAGGCTACTCGAGCGACATAAAACATCTGAGCTCTAGTGCTGTTGGTCATTAAGCGCAGCTGTTCGACGTCCGCTTCACTATAGTTTGCCATAAATTGCACGTCTTGGTCCCCTTTGATGTACAGTACAGTCTGCTGGCAGCGCATGGCTAAGCTCAGAGTTAAAAAGCAGAAAACAAGAATAGATATCAGCAAATTTACTGGACACAACTCATTAATGCGAAACGCACACACACACACACATGAGACACATGCGCTCCTCTGAGGACACACACAATGCACAATTGGCTGCACTTGTGCTGGGCCACTTAGTTGCGAAGGGCGCTGGCAAGCCGCAATGCCACATCGGCGAGTGGTTAATGGCCAGTGGTGCGCTGCTCCAAATCCCTGCGCGGTGGTCAACTGAGTCCATGTGTCATGTCCATGTCACGTTTGCCAATTGAAGTTGAGCGTTGCGTGCGGCCCTGTTTTCATCGCGTTATGTATGCAGCATATCCGGCTTTGTCATTTCATACTAATCAACATCCGCTAACTACTTTTTGCCCAAAAAATTTGAGTACATTATTTTGGTGGTGGGGGTGAGGCACACCCACGATAGCTGTCAGATTTGAATTTGTGCTGGGCCAAGCGAAAGCGCAATATATTTTCAATTCTATTATAGCCATTTGTTGCAGCATTTGCATTCTAATTGCATGCGGGTCGAATTCGTTGCACTTGCACAACAATGCGTGTAAGTGACGCGCATGGAAATTATATTTGCTTCGCCGCGGATCGCATTTTGGCCAACAAAATGTAACAAAATGCAGGGAAATTGTAAATTTATTGCATGCCACGTATACATGAAGGCACACACAGACAGACACACACACACACACGCCTATATACACTCACACGCACAGTCAGGCAGACAGAATCACACGTAGTTTAGCCGTTTGCCTTCATTGCGCATATTACGCATACGCACCGTTGTTAATTTCATATTCTGAATTGATGGCAACTCTCGCCGGGCCCCAAAAATGAAATTGTACTCGTACTGCCACTCTAACTAGTACTTCCTTTGACCATCCACTCTATTATGCATTTTGGGCAACAGCACGTGTTTCTACTTTAGTGTACTTGTGTGTGTGCTTATGTGTGGGTGTGTGTATGGGCGTAGATTTTAGAAAATGGCCACTACTTACCTACTGCTTATATAAAGCCTCTGCTCGCTTTGATCTAAGCTAAGCTAGCATCCACTTTGGCCGCCTTTTCTAGCCTCATCTTAAGTATCCATTGACTTTAATTGGACAGCTCTCTAAGGTGCGGCTATTAAGGCTTTATTTGCCTTTGGAGAGACACCCACAAATACATTTCAAAGTAAACAGCTCTCACACAGATACACAACACAGGCACACACACTGTGATACGTTGATTTTGGCATGGCTGTAACCCACGATTTTACTTTATATCCGCAGAGAAATAATGATGGCTATAACATTTAATATGTATATATGGCTATGGTTTTTATCAAATAACCAAATCAAATATTTCAGTTAGTAATTCTATCTACTTATATCATTGGCTGACTAAAGAATTTATAAAATGATTATATAGGTATAATTATAATATATATTAATTAGCATTATTACATGATTTTAAGATAATGAAAAATAAATTTCATATTTTTTCACTCATTTTGAAATAAGTTATATATATTTACAGTTAGCGTAGCTCATTATTAGTAATTAATAGAAGTTCTAAAAATATTTTAATTTAATTTTATTTCATATTACGTAAAATCTTTGTATATACCTTATATATATAAAATATATATATGAGCAAAATTAAATAATATATGATTTATAAATAATTGAAAGTATCACATTTTTAACTTAATCAGCCCAACTAATTTTTATTTAAGAAACTAAATAGCAGATGTATAAAATAATAAGAAGAAATACCTAAATATGACATACAAATTAAACGTTATTATTATTTTTATTTTATTATAATTTCTTTTTTCCTAACATCATCATTCATATGTAATTGCTTTACAAGAGTCTTATACACACGGTAGTCTATTTATAAATTATCGCCAGCGTTATTTAATTACTTGTGCTTGGCAACTAATTACTACAGTTAGTTTAGCATCAGCAACTTCATAATGCAGCGCGCGACTGTCTGTCGCTTATGCTTATTAGTCGACAGGACGTTTCATATTGCTTGACATTTTCGCAAGCTCAGCAATAAAAGCGCATTCTATTTATAGAGCAAGCAAACAAATTAACGAACGCACACACACACAGAGTGAAAGAGATAGTGATGGTAGTCTATATTGAATATGAGTGGGCATTGTGGGTTGGAAGGGGGTTTGAGGGTTTAGTGTCACATTATTGACATGCGGTCGCAGGGCAAGGGAAAACATCAAAATATTAGCAGCGTCAATAACTGCAGACATTTGCCATTTTTGAACGATGAGTGGAGCGACATGAAGTGTAAACGGGAACAGCAGCAGAGAGCAGGGAAAGGGAGGGAAGTGAAAGCGGTAGCGGGCTAGAGAGGAGAATAACTGGTTGGCAATTGAATGGCATAAAAAGCGGAGCAGAGCCAATGATGTTGTCGATGGCAATGAGGCAACGATGATGACAACGATGACGATGTGTGTTTAATGTTTAACGATGTTTTTGTTGTTGCTGCTGTTGTTCACAAATTGACTTTTGTTCTGGTGCTGGGGCTGCGGCTGTCGCTCTCGCTGTCGCTGTGGCTGTCGCTGTGGCTGAAGCTGTGCCTGTGGCATTCGCTGCTGCTGCTAGCTTCGCCGCTCGTCTACAAACATTTGCTCGATAATATGCCGACATATGCATAACGACATAAGTAGCTTACAAGTTCCCTGCTCTATCTCCATTCCAGAACTACAACAATATCAACAGCAGCAGCAACAGCAGCAGGTTGGTAAACATCAGCCAAACGGGGCAGTGCTGACGGGCATGCAGCCCCACTATATACGTGGTCCACGCCCACCGATGCGTACTGCCTCCTCATCGACAACGACCACCACCAATAGCAGCATCAACTCTGGCATGGGTGCAACCGGGCCCGGTGGCAATATGCTGCTCGATCAGACGCCATCGGGCGGCAGCAGCAGCAGCGGAGTCAGCAGTGCGCCCAGCTCCTCCAAGGGACACATACACGCCCACTCGCACGGTCACATGTCGAGCGCCCACGGCGAGAGCTTAGCCATGAGCTCCACATTGTCGGCGTCCCAGCAACAACAGCAGCAGCAGCAACAGCAGCAAGTGCCACAGGCAGCCATCGACGAGATGCGCGTCTGATAGGTGTCGGTCTTTGAGTTGGACTTATAGTCATCAACGGGGTAAGTTGACCGTAAGCAACAGGCGTCTAGTTGCAGCTGGCATAATTACTGCCACTGCATGTAGGCCAACACAAAGGTGGACGTAAGCTAATATTTAGGCTGACCAGCTTAAGCCGCTGATATACGAGTACTTTAAAGAGTAATCTGGAAAGGCTATGTCTTTTGCCTTAAGTTGAATAATTAATTTTAATTTATTTTGTTTTCTTTTAATTTACATATCATTGAACTGGTAATCTAATTTCAAGCGAAGTGGTTTAATTTCTGATTTTAAACATTGAACAATTTTTTACACATCGAAAATAATATAATAAACAAAATTTTAACAAAGCCTCGACTTCTTTATAGAATCGGTACCATCGTCCTGACACTTCCGTTTCATTGGAAATGTTAGTTTGTGCCCAGATTCAGATTCACTGTGAGCTTCCACAGCGTCGACTGGTTTCTTGTTGAAGTCATACATGATCTCACCTGTCGCACTGATACGCCCGTACTCATATAGGTAATACTTGTTGTCGATTTCACGTATAATGCCAAATCGTAGTCCAACATCCAGAGCTTTGTACAATTGCTCTTCGTTGTATTTGCGCTTCCCTTTGCAATTGATATTCTTGAGAGCTCTTGCCACTATTTTATACAAATGGGTGGGTGGAGTCAGCTCCTTCATGGCCTCAACCAGATAATATCCATATGTGTATTTCGTCATGTTTTTCTTTGATTTGTTAAAAATATGTTTTTGGAGTAGTTTCAGAGTGCGGATATGCCTGTATATCGTAGCTTAAATAGTTGCTAGAAATGTCTATGGTAACTTTATGCTCCTCAATGCTGGGTTTCAAATTTGTCCACATCAGTGAAACTATTACACATATACATATGTATGTCGTGCCGTTACGTTTTTTGCCTTCCATTACAACTGTGCTTACCAACGAGTTCCCGGTTAATTCTTTCACCAAAGCTTCTCACCTCTTCTATAAAAACTTCTATTGCTGGTCACATAGTCTAGTTGATCGAAAGCATAGCGACCCTTTGTGAAAGACATAATTACCACTCTCGCTCACACTTAGCAACAGCCGGGACCACGTTCAGCAACAGCTATAGTTGTCTCCGTCTTAGTGAAAATAAATCGTTTAATTGTCACTAAAATACTAAATCAATCGATCAATACAAACTACCAGTTTTTCCCAACACTATTGCATCAAGAAATCCCCTGGTAACTTCAACAATCGCACCGATACTACATATATACATACAAATATATACATACAAATATATACATACATATATATACATACATATATATACATAAATATACATTCAATACGTTAACCCCATACAATGAAATGGTCTCGGCATTCTTTTAAATATTTCAGCATATTTCATATGCATATATGTATGTTTCGTCGTGCATCTTTAAAATGCCAACTGTGCCGACGAATATGACAAAAACGTTAAGCCCTTATGGTTGGGCAATTGACAAGGTTGACATGAAGGTGGAAAAAAATAAAATGTCCCCTGTGCTGATTAAATATAACAAACGGCATGGCACACGCATGTGGATGCATGGAAATTCTCTTCTTTTATTTCATATAAATGAAAATAAAAGAGATTGAATTGAAATTCCCATACATGCCCTTTACTCAAATGTCACAGCTGCTGACATGGAATAATGTGAAGAGCAACAACAAAAATAAATAAAAAACACAAAAAACGCTTCAGCTAAAAAAAAATCGCAATAAAGTCGTTTAAATAAGGGACAAGTTGACAGCCTAGTCGAATGAACTTTGACATTGCAACAAACCAAAGAATACAAAACAAAAGTTAATGTTTTTCTCAGTTCCTTGTTTTAAATTTTTCCAAATTAATAGGCATACAGCTGAACAAAAATATAACTGTGCCATGCCAAGCAAAATCAAATATGAAAATCATTCGATGATTTCATAAAAATAACTGGATTCAAATTAAAAATTAACAGCGTCTGCTCTTTATAAAACATGTACAAGCAGGTTGTCGGAAGTAAGAATTAAGATGAACTGAAAGGTGGCACTGATTCAGCTCTTAAAAGCATTGACAAAATATGTTCAGCACATACTTCAAATTATTTTAGAATTTTACCAGATTTCAGATTTGCTTTCATATAGCTTAAACATATTAATTTCCAAATAAAAAAGTAATAAAATATGATTAAATGTAAAATAATAAATAATTAAATAAAATAAATAATAGAAATACATATGCTAAATAATTTAAAAAAAAAAAAAAAAAAAAAAAAAAAAAAAAAAAAAACAATTTTTAAATGCAAAAAAAAAAACAAATATTAATAAAATAAATAGTAGAAATTAAAATACATAAAACTAAAATATTATTAATACAATTTGTATATAAATTATAATTATAATATAATAAATTTATCAACATAAATAGCAATAAAAATATTCATACAATAAACAATAGTAATATAAAATATATAAATCTACTATAAATATAAATTGAACTCAATTACATTAGTTTTAGCATTATATATGTATATATACATATAATCCTGATAGCAAACGTTGTAGCTACTAGCTAGTTCATATAAAGAATTTCCTTCTACATAGCTTATTAACTATTTCCACTGAAAAAAATGATAGCGGAAATGCTGAATAAATGAATAAAAATTGGTTTTAAATTCGGTTGCCATCGATACAGAAGACATTTGGCCGATCAAAGCCAGCCAGACGTGCGGTAGTCAATGGGCATATGTCAACCCAGATACCCTAACCGCATGCCACGTTGTCCACTTAAGTTTACCATAGACCGGAAAAGTGGCTGTGCTTGCTGTTCTTGTTGTTGTTGTTGGGCTGGCGGATGCTCAAGTTTGTGCGCTGCCCATTAATTCAGCTGGCATACAATTAAATTTGCATTTCATTCAGCATTTTTTTTGCTTCTTTCTTGCCCCATTTTGCTTACACCTGGCCAAAAGTAGCTGTAGTCCACGCAGCAGCAGCCACCTTCATGACTTTTAGCTGATTAACATTTGCGCTCTTCTCTTTTGCTCTTGTGCTCGGGGAAATGCAATTTTCCTGCCAAAGAAAAAAGCAACAGCAGCAAGTGGCAACCTTTATGTAAATTTACACCCACCATATATGGCGGGTACACACAAATACACAACACACACACACACACACATACACACATAGTGTTGGGTATACTTGTGTACGAGCAGCGGAAACTTTGGACCAGCTCTGCCGAAGTGTATATGTGCTAAGAGCACAATAAACATTAATTTTCCTTATTTCTTACACTTTGTTTCAGCTCTTCCTGTTGCCAGCTGTGCATATTTTGGCACTTGTTTAAATAATGGTCGCTACACAAAGAGCTACTTCCCTGATAAGCATAGAAACAAAAGAAAAAATCTAAAATAGTTACAGTCATTTTTTAGTGGGATGCAAAGGTTTCAAATTGACTAACCAGAAAAAAATATACTATATTGAGAATAAAGTTAAAGCGCTGCCTTTTAATGCAGTTATACATGAGGGAATATATGCTGCCTTATTTATATTCTCACATAGCACTCTTTAAAATTCATATAGTGTTGTATCAATAAACGAAACTAGTTTAATTATAATATTTTTGTATCCATTAAACGTATTTAAACTTTAAATTTAAATTAAATTTATTCATATATAATTCAAATTTTTAAATGAAAATCTTGACACTCCCTTAATTAAACGAGAACACTCAAGAGCATATATGTTTAAAATTTCATACAATATCCTTATATATATATATATAGAGAGAGAGAGCGGGAGAGAGACATTACCCTCCAAAGAGTGATGTCTTTTATTAGAATTTCTTGAGTAATAGCATATGTCTATTGCCATGGCTTCCCACGGCATGTAATCTAAACAATCTCAAGTGTGTTTCGCATATACACTCCATTATGTTGACGTCAATGTCCACCCACAACCCACTTGAGAGCGTCAGAGGGTGCTCGTGAATACCATGTGAGATACTGCACACCAATATACTCATTTCAATTTGTGAACATGTATAAAAATAAAGCTCTCAATGAAATTTATTAACTATGACTCAGAGCTTGCAAATAGGAGTGGACCATTTAATTTTGTACGCTCTATACAAGGCTCTGTTCGTGTATTTTCGGTTTCATTTCTTGTTGAGCGACTTGAGTTGAAATATTCACGTTTCGCTCCTTTCACGAATATCATTTATCATCATCTCTCGATTAACACAGTGAGATTAAGACCAAGTGACTTTAAAAGTTAATGCAAGCGGTTCATATTCACATACAATTACACTTACTCAATTCACTTACGGTATCAATGTGTTTTTAGCGAGAATAGCTCTCGTATTTATCCAAATACATACGCAGCAAACTCTTTGCTCCGCCAATCGGCGATTCGGCTGCTCACTGAATGTTTTCTTAGAGTGTTTAGAAAAGACAGTTATTTGCAGACTCTCTCAGTTCTTATTTGTATATGAATCCCTGGGGTCTGCATACCATGAGCAAAGTCTCTCCAATATGGAAATAGTTAGCGAAATAAAATCATTCTTTTTTGCTTCAACTTCTCTTGAACTATTTTAATACTGCATATATTTTATTAGACAATAATCTTTACTAAATAAGTCAGCGAATATTTCTGAGCATCAATTTCCATTTTTTTTTAATCATATTTTAGTCAGCTCTAATTTAAGCATTTCATTTATCACTTAGTGAAGCTCGCTCCCATTGAAGACACATTTTAATCAAATGTAATTCAACTAAAGCTTAATTGATTTATCAATTGCTATGACTTACCGCAACATCTTCACAATGCAACAACCCCAACCTTAACGTTTATCGAATTCAATTCAAAGGAATTCTATTTTCTGAGTGAATATCAAATAACAAGAAATTCATGCTTGGCCTGTAGCAGCGCTGAATGAGTTTGTTGTCGTCATCAACGTCAATTAGTAGAAAAGATTCATTTCGCATTTCGCTCGCTGTATTTATGCATACATAAATCTGTATAAATAAACGACTTAATTTAAGCTATTTGAATATTTAATATACATAGGTATATATTTAGTTAAGTTAAAGTCTGCAGGCTTGGTGATTAACATTAGAATTTAAATTTATCTAATTAATTCATCTAGAATTATCGTCTTCAAAGCATATCGATTCATTTCAGTCATACAAACAGCAATGCATACTCCAATGCATTAGCTATGTAAATACAAATTAATGTGCATAAGCTATTGTACAAAGGCACATGTATAAATCATATACTCTCATTATAAATTATACATATATTTAATAGCACACACATTTATCGGCCAAAGTTTGTATGAGACTCATAGGAATGTGGTGAAAAGTTTTTTGTAATTTAATTAAAATAAATATATATAATATATATATATACATACATATATAGGTATGTATTTAGCTTGTGTGATAAATGTGTTTGGTAATTAGTGCAAAAGTTTGCAAAGACTTTGGCCGACATGCTAGGTATTAAATGAATGAAAGGAAACAACTCAGCTAACTGGAGTTGCCTGATTAACGTATGCTTATAATAGAATGTCGATTAAATATACGTTACCTTACCCTAAATAGAGGATTATAGTAACAGTGAATTTGTCTAAATTATTGAATAAAGGATTTTCTATAAAATATGTATATATTTTTATTCGTACCTAATGTGATGTAAACAAAATTTAATAATTTTATTATATTGAAAATTGTATCACCGTTTTTTTTTCTTTTATTTTATTTATTTATATTTATTTATTTATTAATATATATATATATATATATATATATATATATATATATATATATATATATATATATATATATATATATATATATATATATATATATATATATATATATATATATACATACATATATATATATATATATATATATATATATATATACATATGTTTGTTTATTTGTTATATACATTTTAAATTAAAATTTACTCCTCGCATATTTTACTTATTCTTTTTAGTTGTGGTTATTTATACATACTTCTATATGAGTATCAGACTTTCTTTTAGGCTCGTTATTTATTTAATTTTTAATATGTACATACAATTTTAAATACTCTATTATTTAATTAATAAAAATAGCCAAGTTACAGCATGCCAATTTTTTTTATTTTAATTAAATCTATTTCGTTCACTCTTCTTAAGCTGCATTGAATGACTTCATCAATTCCAATCTACTTCATTTATAGAAATCAAATAGTTCCTGATCCATTAAGCTGTCTTCATTAAAGTGTCACAAATAAAAGAAATTGATGCCTTTTCTGTTTGAATTCATTGAATATTTTCTTTTCCATTTTGACGAGCTTTCAATTTAATTAAGTCCTATTTTAAATGTATTTATCAAGTCAAGCTAATTACATTTCAATTAAGTTAATTGTAAAAACTTTTCTCAGCTATGTCGGCATGAATTTGCCAAAGAGTTTCTTATTACGGATTCACTGTGAACAGCTTTAAATTGAGCCCATGCCTCTTCCTTAGTCTATGTTCGTTATTCTCTTCACAAGATATGCAAAGTGGCTGCACAAACACGCGTGTAATACGTTAATGATGGTCCACACACTCGCACACACACACACACACACACACGCATGCACATACACATGCAAATGCTGAATATTTTCTTTCCCGTTCCTCAACAATGCACACATTGTAGCTAAGATTTGCATTACGGGCATTGCTCAGTTTTGCAGCTTTTTAGTGTATCTGAAGTCAAGTCTGAGCGCACCGACGAACGCCTACATAGTTTAGCCCCGCCCCTTTCTGCCACCCCTGCTGGCAATCTGCGGCAAATTGTGCGCTCAGTCGTACAGCAGCAGGCCACACCCCAGGAGAGTTGGGAAAGATGCGAGGAGCCGTCGGAAAATGCCATCCTGACAGCAGCAGCAGCAGCAGCGACAGCAGGAGCAGAGGCAGCAGGCGGACAAAACAAAAGGCAGCCGCGCATTCTGTAGCTGCACTTTAGTTTGCACTTTTCGCTTTCTTTGCATAAATTCTCGCGACCAGGCACAAACTGAGTTTACTGTAGTGCAAAAATGAGCACGCACAAAAAAAGAAGGCAGGGCGAGGTGTGGGAGAAGTGGCCAGGAATGGGCGTTGGGGGACAAACTAGATAGATGCATTGCTGTACAAGATTTCCCGTTGAATTTTAAACCAAACACAAAAGCATAATGGAAAACGCCAACAGAGCGCAATGAAGTATGCGATGCAAAGCAGCGCCAAATGGACTAGTTTGCAGATAGAGATATATATATATACACACACACACACATAGACACACAGACATACATACAGATACAAATGCAAGAACAAAGCGTTTCAGGGACAGGCACAAATGAACAGAGTGATGCGATGCTGACTGAGTCTGTGGTTCAGCAGTCGCGTCTTTTGGGTGTGGGCGTGGGCGTGGCAATGGCAGCTCTCAAGGCAACTTGTGCATAAACATAGCTCGTAAACTTTGTGAACAGTGAACAGCATCACACAAACACACAGAGAAGTGGGCCTGCAGCAAAACAGCAAACAATTCAAAGGTCATCGGAGATACCTAAGAGCTGTGCTTATTCAGAGGCTACTTTGCATAGCCCAGTGCTAAATGGCGTCAGCGTTTCATAACTCACAAATTGTTGAAACTTTGACCAAGAAATTTGTCTTAGTTGCCACGACGGCCCTATGAACTATTTATGCATACATATACATGTATATATAGCTGTGTACTTCTGAGTTGGACTCACAGCTAGATATAGCTTTCATTCTTAACTCTCGAGTTATAAAATCAACTTAAACTGAGAAAGTGTATTGAAAATCTGTGATGTGAATATAAATACATATATTTATATAACATATACAAATAATATGCTGTATAATATAATCTGAGGGCCAACTTTGAAAGATGCTAAAAAAAAAATAATAAAAAAAAATAAATAAATAAAAAACTAAATAAATAAATAAATAAATAAATAAAATAAAAAATAAATTTAATATTTAAAATTAAATAATAATAATCATAAATTTAAAAATGTAGTAATTATTATAAAAACAGGATGCCATCATTTAATATGGTATTGAATTACGTCAAACTAAAAACAAATATAAATACTAAATAATAAATATTAATGCAAAACAAAAAAATAAAATTTAAATTAAGTATAAAATAGCTAAATAAAATAAAATTTATAGAAAAGAAAGATGCATTAAGTGAATCCAATATAACAAATAATTTATTGATATTGCCTGTTGACGGAAATTTTCCCAATGGGAGAGAGGGGAGTGTGGGTGAGCTTTTTAGAATATTCAGGAATACTTCGCTTTGAATTATTATCATTATTGAATTGTTTAACATTCTAAATGTTTGTTTTGATGCAATTCAGCAAATATAATTAACAAATGTTTAGGCGTATGTCATATGTATATTTTTGTTTTATTTAGTAATTGAATAATGTGGTACAAAAATCAAATCATCACAATAAGCGAAAATGGTTGCCTTTAATATTCTATGCACACATATTTATTTAGCCATGTAGTTTTATTTATTTTTTTATTATTTTTTTTTTTTTTTTTTTTAGAAATATAATTAATTAGCTGCAGTTTTGATGACCCTTATTAAAATTCGTTTGCCCGTGCTGCAATCGTAGCTAATATTTATTATATTTTTGTATACATATATTTTATTTCTGTTATGTTTTATTCGTTCGTAATTAACGTTTTCACGGAGCCAAACAAATTTTGGAGAGCTGCTGGAGGGTTTGCCATTTGAGTGAGGGTTTGCAATTATACAAAGGCGAAGTCGTTTTGAAGGCTTTTCCCATTGCAAATTAGTGAAATAGGGTATACTAGCTGGAGTGTTTGTTAGGTAGCTTGAACTGCTGAAATACTGTAAACTTACATTGGCAGACCTTAAAGCAAAAGTCTTTACTCTCTAGCCCACAGATGCAAGTCCAAAGCATCTGCTAGCCAGGCATTAACATACTTTAACCACTCTTTTTGCCTAGCACAGATTTTTATACGTATTTCTTTTTGACTTTTCTGCCACTTACAGGTCCATAGAGACTCTACGTGTCGAAACGCCTGAGGAGTTCTATGCCCTCAAAGAGGCGCAAAAACTGAACGGCCCCGATGACAGCCAACTCAATGCAGCACACGGAACAACAGTGACTATGGCACGGCAAGGTGGACAAGGTGGCGGTGGTGGTGTTGGTGGTGGTGTCGGTGGCGTTAGTGCAGTGAATGGCATAGAGCATAAGCTACAGCTGAGGAGACTCAAGTTCAAGCGAGAAATTCACGCTCTGGCGCTCGAGGGCGGGGATGTGGCGCGCGGCTACTGCTCCTGCGATGAACAGTGGACCAACTTGCCCTCGCCCGCATCCACGACCACATCGGCGACTATGTCGCCAACGTTGACGGCTGGAAGTGCCAATGCGAAAGCCTCTGGCGGTGGCAATGGCAACGTCAACGGCAACGGCAACGGCAATGGAAACGGCTACGGCAACGGAAACGGAAACGTGATTGTGAAAATGGCGACATTGAAAAAGCGCGGTTCGGGTGCTAACGCTGCCGGCATTCGCCTGAAGCAGCAGCATCATGTGCGCTTCTCCGACGAGAAAAACTTCTCGGATTAGGCCGAAAAGTACTCGTAAACTACTAGACTGCACCTAAGCTCTGTTTAGATTTAAGACAACATTTTCATAGTTTAAGCAACGGTTGAGAGCTACGAAATAAGCAAAACATAATAGCGGAAAAAAGAGAAACAAAAATGGAAGAAAAACAAAAATTATATCAAATCATTGTTAAGCGAACCATAAGATTGCGGTAGAAAATGTAGTTAAAATATGTCAGTTGATAAGTTACTGTAAATATATATAGTGGAATAGCGGGCGATGTTAGTCAATGTTTAGTTTAGTTAACAATTAGATCCGTTGTGAATTTAATGAATATAAATACATGTATTTGAATATAAAAATATGGCGTGTCTCTCAAGCTACATACATATATAAATCGGAATATTTTATCGTTAAGTGTAGCACACCATTTTTTCTACCATTCAGCAAGAGTAATTAGCTAATATATACAATATATATAAATGTAAACGATAAATGATAATGATGGAAAATTTGGAAAGCACATTGACTTAATCGAAATTGATCAGTGTATATAAAAACAACAAAAAAACAAAAATTAATAATGAAAACTTAAACTAAAATGTGGTATTATTTACTTCAAGTAAAAAAAAAAAAAAGAAAAAAAAAACAGAAAGAGAAACGCAAAATGAATATTAAAAAATTCCAAATGCAGACAATTAAAGTATTAAACAAAAGCTCAGCGCAAACTGCATTCAATTCATGTAATAATAAAATTATAATAAATCAAAGCAAATGAATAGTTCATTATTTAATGAGAAAACAAAAACTGTCTCATTCAAAAGCATAAAAACAAAGTTTTTTTTTAGCGTTTTCAAGCTGTGTTTAATTGATTTATGATTCGCTCTAATTTGAACTTCAATAACAGGCAATCAATTTAGCAGGCTCTACATATATTTATCTACCTTTTTTGCTTGGCAATTAATTTATAAATATTAAAAATATATGAACAAAAAAATTGATTAAAGTCAAATTAATTATATTATATAAAATGTGCTTAAAACACATTTCGAGTGTTTAGTCTGTATAATGAATTAATTTTAAATGTTTTATTGCATTTCTTTTGTTATACTCATTCACGAAAGTGAAATGAGTATATTGCGTGCAATGTCTACATTTCTGTCCGTCTGAGATTCTGTTCTGGCTCTAGATATAGATCTCCAATTGCAGGCGTGGCAAATCGGGATTAGAGCTTGAGAAAATTTAACGACTAAATTACTGTTAACTTCCTTTATTCCCATCAAAAACATTGAAAGTGTGGCCAATTTTTGGCCATGAATGAGTATTCCACAGTCGGTAACGCCCGACTGCGACATTCATGATTGTTTTCTCTCTATTTTTTTGTAACTTTATAAATTAACTTTTCTTGTTTGCTCATATACATATACATACATGAAACTAACGGTAACAAAAAAGAGCTTAGTTTTAATCACTCAAAATTAATATTTTAATTTACATTTCATTCGCTTGTTCTATTACTTTCAATTAAAATGAAAATAAAATGAAAAAATATATATAAATATATATATATATTTATAAATGTACTTACGGCAAAATTTATAATCGTCTAGTTACAAATATAACAAATTTATAATGTTAAGTCCTAATAATGAAACGTAAACCCAAAATAAAGAATTAATAAAAAAAAAAAAAGTGCATCAAATAAACAAATGAAACGAACGAGTATTTATTAATGAATTAATATTATTCAACTTAAATTTTTAAGATTTACTTTACTTTTCAGGCTAAAAAAAAAAAAATCTCTCTTATGTGGGAATTTAGCTAAAACTATATACCTGATCCTGCGAGCCAGAAATCTTCAAGTTAATTTGCCAAGATAACAAAAGATCATCTTCATATTTATATTTATATTTACTTTATAAAATGAAAATATCGTCGATTACTCCTGTCTATCATCCTAAGTCCTGGCCTTGTGTTTTGCTCTAATTTGCATTGAGCAGTAAGCCGATCATATAGAAGGAATTACTCATGAGGACATATGGTCGACAACTTTGGGGAACGGCTAACGATACCAATATCACAGTAACAATTAATTGTAAGGCATGAGAGATCCCCTTGTACTTGCTCTCCCTCTACCTGAGTACAGTAAATCAGCTGTTCTTTGTATTGATAAAGCTGCACATTGCGAATGGTATAAATTGCATAATAATTAATGAAATAGGCTATACTTAGGTCAGCTTGGTATTGTAGTTAATGTTTACGAAAGATAGCCAATGAGAAGAGACAGACAACAAACAAACAGATCAAGGAATTTATCTATATTATACATAAATAATAGAGCTAAGTTCTTTGATATTACTAACGAGATACTAATATGTCATCTGGCTAAACTATAGCTAAAGCTTATAGTTAATTATAATGTAATACTATTCTATATACCATGTGGCTATGATAATACTAATTATCATATTGATAATAAAATCAACTCTCAATTTTCTTATGCGTGTCCTTCTTTAAATAGGATATACATATAGATAACATAAAGTCTAAATTGGATGTATTCATAAAGCAGTTATCTAAATGAAGCTGACCTTAACTCTTTAATAGTCTGTAGTTCCTTATTAAGGTCTTGCCTCTGCGACCTATTTAAGAAAAAATGCAAAACTTTTGATTATATCCGCTGCCATCAGGACTTCAGTTGAGTTTCTCGAAAAACAAGTCTATAAATCAAATGTTTTATAGTCAAAATGAAAATATCATAACAATAATCCTTTCAATCAAAACCTTGACGTCATTATTCGCCACAGCACTCGGCCAGGCGATGTCCTCATTGACACATCAGAGCGGGCAGGACATACTGATAGAGCGAAAGAGAGAGAGAGAGAGAGAGAGAGAGAATGCATAAAGCCTGTAAGACCATAAATTTCGTCCATTGCCACGCCCAACTAAAAGGGCTCAGGCATGATTTTATTTTAAATGTTTTCGTTTATTCATTCGCTGCTTTTCGTTCTGTTTTGCAATTTTAATAGCTGCTTTTTATGGCCAGCTCGCAGCTCTCGGCTCGCAGCATGCAGCGGTTATTAAATAAAGTTTTATGTGCCCAATAAAACAATGGGTAGCAGCATGAGTTGGCAATTGTGGGGAGGAGGGAGAGGGGCATACGAGATAGGTGCATGTGTTGCATGCCTTTCAAGGTTGCCAAGGGCATGGCAACCATTATTGAGCCGAGTTCAGCTGGCGAATGCAAACATGCCTTAAAAGTTGAATCTCGGCTAATGCCTGGCGGGAAATGCCTTTGCCTTAGCTCAGTGGACAGCCATGGAGCTGCCGTAGCCGCAGCAGCCCCAGTCAGTTGATGTTTGTCCAAAACTATTCCAATTAAATTGCCCGCTAACAAAAAATGCAATTTAAGCATATACATACATATATACATATACACTGTATGTATATGTATATAGAAAACACTTTAAATGGCCCACTGTTTGTTATTGTTGCTGTCTCTTTGGCCCTCAGCCCAAAGGCTTTGCTGATTAGTTTGTTGTTGCTGTTGCATGCGACATGACCAAAGAGACTACGAACATTATTATGTTAGCTCTCCCATTTTTCGCTTGCCCACTGAACCCTCAAAGGCAGGCAAATTACAGGGTATAATCAAATTAAAGCAGTGTATGCAACAGACCTTGAAGTACTCAAGCTTATAACTAATAACAATAATAATGAAATAAGAGCAAAGTAATAAATTGAGCACAGATTTAGATTTAAATGATTAAATGTCCCCATATATATGAAAGTTTCATTTTCTTTTAGCTCTTGGTGAGGCATACAAATTCCTTAAAATATTATCAAATATATTTCTAATTTATGTTACATTATCAATATACAGAGTATTAGCTAGTCGAACACACACACTCTCTCTCTCTCTCTCTCTCTCTCTCTCTCTCTCTCGGCGTCTGCTTTACATGTTATTTGTTGCTGTTTTTATATATTTTTTTTTCTCTTTTTTTGTTGAAAGTTAAGCTCTGCCAAAGCTAAAGTTTTATGCGCAAATTTCATTACATATTTAAATTGTGTTGATGTAAGAGTATGTGTATGTGTGCGTGTGTGTGTCTGTGTGTTACACATACTCATACACTCTCACATGCTTGCTTGCAGGCATAATTAATTTAAAATTAAACACACTTGAAATATGTTGAGCCATTTTAATGGATGCTCCGCATCTAAAATAAAGTTGCAATTTTACGTTTTTCAACACTTGTTATTGTTATTGTTGTTACTGTTTACTTTGTTATATAATTTAACAACGTTTTTCATGTTTATGTTGCCATTTTTTTTAAGGTATTCATTATTGCGATTGCTTGTCATCTTTGTGAATGAGTTTCGCCCATAGCAAATAAAAAATCAACAAGAATTAATGCTGCTCTCGGGTGCGAATGACTGCATAATACTCGCTCACGCTTTAAGAGAACTTCAATTTGTTTATAGATTAAGGAAGCCGTCAAGCTTGGAATTCATGGCCCTAAGAACTATGAAAGATGTATATACATATATTTGATGTTAACCAATATCTCAATCAACGGATATACCCGTATGACATTTTTCAATTATTTATAATAATGTTTAACATTTATTTCAATTAAAATTAAACATTGTTTACATTTAATTTACATCAGCATCAATATTTTAAATATAATTAAATAAATAGAGAAGGCGACTGCAATTTTATGCCAGGCATTGTTTACTCTTTAGGTACTTTTCCCTATTTTTCTCTCTTTTATAAATAAGTTTCCCAAAAAGGTAATGGAAAAATTGAATATATCTGACTAACTAAAAAATAATTAATATCGATTCAATGTATATCTCATAAAATGAATTGAATCATACAAGCTGTTAATTCTCCGTCTCTCTCCCCCTATTTGCCTCATCCACTTTTACTCTTTTCCTCTATATCAATGTCACTTACATCATTCCTTCCCTTTTGCTAAATTTATCACTCTCTGCCTTCCTCTCTCTCTGTCTCTCTCTCTCTCTGTATCTTTCTCTCTTTCTGTCTCTCTCTATCTCTCTGCCTGTATCTCTCTCTATCTCTCTGCCTGTCTCTCTCTCTCTCTCTTTATTTGTATCTCACTCACACTTCTGGCTTCCCTTCTCTCTTTCTACCTTTATCTATTTCTATCTATCTATCTATTTCTGGTTTCCTCTGTCCCTCCCTATCTGTCTCACTCTATAACTCTCTGTCTCTATCTCTCCTATTCTCCCTATCTCTCTGTCGCTCATCTACCTTTGTATCCCTCGTTCCATATCTCTCTCATGTTCTCAAGTCATCCTATATTATGTCTCTCTCTCTCTCTCTTTCTCTATTGCTATCTTTGTTTTGATTAATTTTCATTGCAAGTTTTTGTGATTTGCCGACTTAACGTATTACGCAATCATTTTGTGAATTTTGAAAATTCAACTAATTAGCAGATATACCGTAATTTTGATGAGCCGACTTATAGGGGAACTCGTTAGTTCTTAATATGAGTTTTTTACGATTGGATAAAAGCGCTCTCCCCCTATTCCTATCTCTCCCTCTCCCTCCCTCTCTCTCTCTCTCTCTCTCTCTCTTTGCCTCTCGCTCGCGCTCCCGATCTGTTGGGCACACACACAAGCTGACACTTAGGACCTTTTTATTCTAAATGTTTTATTGTTGGAAATTTTCCAAATTACTTTTTATGAGAATTATGCAAAAACATTGTCGTTGCCATTGTAAATGACACGCATAAAAAGTTGACGACAGGTGTAGCAAATTATGATTATTATTTTAAATACCAAGTCGGGATACCAAACTCCTACTATCTACATACCCACACACATACCCACACACACACACATGAATACCCCTAGCCAGCCATCAATTTGCTTTTGTGTTTGCTTTTCATGTTCCCCCTCTCGGCGGAAAACTTTCTTATTTATACTGTGGAAATCTGGCATTGAATGGGTTGGAAAAGAGTATGTCTTAGTTTTCAACTTGTTTTATTTAACTTTCTTTTGTCGTGGTCTATTGAGTTCCCCTTACTTTGCAATAACAAAACATGTTTGTTTGCTCACTTTTAGCATGCGCAAGAAAGTAGACAAAGATTATAAAAACATTTCCTATAATCACTGAAAATTTAAATATTTTATTTATTTTTATTTATTTATCTTTTTTTATTATTATTATTTGTGGAATAAGCTGAAGCTGTACGTTTTACATTATAATATATGTCAGCAATTTTTTCTTTGAATATAAGGAATACCTATATTATATTTATTTTGATAATTAATATACAAAGTTGAACCGCCATAACATACGAAAAATACGAGGAAAATGCGAATTAAAGAAACAAAAGATAAGCTTAGCTGAGAATGTTTTAAACTCTAAAACACTAAAATTCCATATGAATTCCAGTAAACAATAATTAAATTACAAAAATTCCACCATCATTTCTTATTTTATTTGTATCTCAAGCAAACAAAAAAAATAAATAAATAAAAAAAATATATAAACAGTTCCTTCATCTGTTTGTACGGCGTGGTGAGCCATGCAAAACGTGGATTAGATACAGATAATTGCTCGAATAGTATTGAAGTCACAGACATTTACGCGCCCGATCCAAGATGAGGCAGACCAGACTCAGACCTACTCTGGGAGAATCTGAAGCGTGTTTTCCGTGGGAAGAAATGACTTTATGTAAATTGTTGTTTTTCCACCCAAGTGGACGAAAGTTTTATTTAAATTGAAAGATAAAAAACCGCACCTGTGTGCTTTTAAAGCAATGGCTTATATGGTACCTGTCACATAGACATGGTACACACTTTTATGGGTCTCATTGCTACAGATGATATTTTCGAGGTAAATAAATATATCTTCAATTCATTACTGTAGTATCTATGTACTTAAAAAATAATTTGAATTTGCATTTTTCTTAAAGGCTTCGTGTTGTAATTATTTATATCATTCGTTTTAATTAATTCCATTTTCATTCTTCTTCATTTTGTATAATTTTTTATTTCATTTTTAAAATATAATTTATATAAATTAAATATCAAATAAAATATATAAATTAAAATAAAATATTATGAGCGCAAATTTCCATTCATATAATTAGTATGTAAAATTAATATTTAATTTATTAATTGTTATTCATATATTAATCATTCCCATAGTTTAATTTTTTATTATTATTAATATTTTAATATTTAACAGTCACTTCGTCATAAATATTGAATTATTTTTGATTATATTCAGATATTAAATACTTGAATACTTTAATTTTATCAGTATTAATTTTTCAATATTAAATATAACAACGTAACATAAACACATTTCCCCTGCACAGATGTCTGCTGTAATTTGCAGCACATAATTTTAATTTAATTAATTGTGCTCAACATATTTTTCAACAACTTCACGCGTTCAATTTACTCGATGCGAGTCATTAAATTTTACATCTAATAGCTGCGATTTTTTTTTCTTTTGCACTGACTTTGCCGCCCGCATAAAAGTCAAAAGTTTCACAACAACAACAACAACAATGCACATAAGGTGTAAAATTGTGTATTCTCCTACGGCTTACATGACGTATGCGCAATTTATGTCGAGCTGAAGCATAAAGTACAATAGAAGGCAGCAGCTGCGTGGGTCGCCTAAGTGGTTTAAAAATATCTAAAAACTTTTGCCCGCAAATGTGATGAATGTCTTTTGCACCAACCACACCCGATATGCCCGATATCATGTGTAACATATACAAATATATATATATATATATATATAGGTAAGCCGACGACGAAGTTCAATTCATCCCAGACAGAAGATCAAAAAGTTTTCTTAAAAGAAAAGTATTAAGCAATTGTTGTCGTCTAGATGAGTTGAATCTGTTTTTATACCCGCTCACAGAGTCCAAATGAATATTTCACAGATGATTTTTTTTAAACTTTTCTTCTTCGGGACTTCAGTGGATATTATGTCAGTCGATTACACCCGAATGCGTAGCTCTTGATTGTTAAGCATTTTTTTTTTTATACCCTGCACATTTTATTACAGGGTATATTTTTCTAATCCAAATGATTGTAAGAAGCAGAAGGAGGTGTGCCTGGTGCCATATATTATAAATGAAACTAAGACAGACATTGATAGAAAGCTAGAACGGTTCTTCCGTATATTGTTTATTTAATATTTTCTAATTTCAAATTAAAATGACAAATATAATATAGCATTTTTCAAATTACTTTTAGCAATAATTACAAATACAAATAGTATTCAATTTCCATTAGGAAAAACAAAAACTATTTGAATTGATGTCGGTTAAAAGCTTTTCAACTTCGAGCTTCGGCAAGCGGTCATACTTTTTCTACCTAACGAGCTGCCATTTAAATATATCTTATTCCACAATTATCATATAAATAATCAAACAGAAATTCGAACTAGAATTTCCTGATGTAAAATATAATTTAAATATGCACAAATAATACAAAAATTCTTAAATATGCGTACATTTAAATATGCCGCCAGAATATTTGATTTGTCAGCGTTGCCACATTTCATTTTCTATTTCATTGCCAGACAAAACAGTTTATTAACATTATTTTTGACGTTCCATAGCATACCTTTAATTATAACATTTAATTTAAAACTTTAATTTTGCGTTGTTAATTAAATTTCAATAATATACTCAATATTTTTAGATATTCCAGGGCTACGTTAAATATTTATGCATTTAGTATATTCTGACGCGTTTTTGGTATTTTCAGTTCGGTTTCTTGTTTCTTACATGACGTCGGCTTAGAGTTGCCACTGCGATTCAGTTTGCTAGAGACATCCGTGGTGTGAACATACGTATGTGTGTGGTAGTTAGCAACAATTGAGTTTTGTGCTAACACTTGGCAACTCAAAATACATATGTATATGCATACATACATAGCAAAGTATGTACATATCAGCAACAGTATCGTGCGAGTGTAAAGAATACGAACATTAAAACGCAACATGAAAGCAGAATTATAGTGAAAAATGTAGCAACAAGAAAATATAATATTGCGGTGGTGCCTGTATGAGTATGTGTGTGAATTTACTCTCCTATTGAGCAAAAACAGCTAACGACAAGTTATTTAATGCAGTGGGTAATCGCAGAATATTGAATTAATAAGTAATTTAAATAATAACAACAACAACAATAAGAAAATCGAATCGAAGCAGCAAAAACGAAATGAGCGTGTAAGAGAGCGAGAGAGAAAAATTAAAGCAAACGATAAACACACGCACACACATCTACGTTTCACATACACGTGCCGCTGCCAGTGTCGACGCGCCGTCTGTTTAATGGCTAGAGTGAAGAGTCTATCTCCCACTCACTATGTGCGTGAATGTGTGCGTGCGAGTGTGAGTGTTGGGTTTGGAGGAGAGTACCGCTTGCCGCTTGGCGTATAAACGAATAAGAAGAATAACATTTAATTCTGATATAAATTGCATGTTAAATGTTTGTGCCTCGTTTTGGGAGCATTTTGTGAGCGCTGCTGAGTTGGCAACACGGTTAGCGAGCGCAAACACAAACAGACACACACACACACGCGCACAAACAAATACTGTCACATGTAGCCATGCTGCGTGTCGTGGTCGTTCCTCTCTCTCTCACTTGCTCACTCGCTCGCTATTTCGCCTGGTTGGCTCGTTCGTTCGTTCGCTCACTTCAATTTTCCTGAATGAATGAAAATTTTTCACGGTAAAGTGGTCGTCGCTGCGTCAGTCGCAGTCGTGTTGTTTTGCTGTTTACGCGAGCAGCGCGGCGCAGTCAAACAAATAAAAATAAAAAATACAAATATCATATATGTGCTGAACCTCTCCATCCAGTTTTAAATTATAAATAAACAAACTGTCACGCCTAGTACATATTTTTATTTATTATAACTGTACAGCAGTGTGTTCGCGCAGATTTGCAGTGGCAGCGGGAGCACCTGAAGCAAAGTTAAATAATTTCTAAATATTTATAGAAAACGCAAAAATAAAAAAATGATTCTCTATCATTTTGCATAACAAAACCCACAACGTTCGCAGCCCCTGGGCAGAATTAATAACAAGAGTGAAATAGAATATAAAAAAAAGAAGGAAAACGAAAACCACACACACAAATACAGACTAACATAAGTGTACGCAGCCAGCAGAAGCAGCAGCAGACGGACGCCTACGTCAATAAGCCAAACGGTAAGCAAAATGCTCAGTCAAAATTGTCTCTCTTGCGCCAGCTCTCTCTCTGTGTTATTCTCTCTTAATGGTCGGGCTTGTATTGTATATTTGCCAATTGGAAAATTTCTTCATTCTTTGTTTTTCCACACGCGAAAATATTCTCACACACACACATAAGCATAGGAACTTGCACTTGCTATTACGACAGGCAGCGGCAGCGACGTCGACAGCGTTCGCTTCATTCATTTCTACGTTGCGACACACACACAAACACGCATAGGCAGGCGTAAATAGTGATACTCTCGCACTCTCTCACGCTCGTCTGCTCACTCATGCTGGATAAAATAGAGTGACCATAGTGCATCTGCTTTGTGTTGTAGCTGGTCAGGCCATAGAGAGAGAGAGAGAGAGAGAGAGAGAGAGAGAGAGACTGAGACCGAAAAATAGCGATTTTGGTGTTCTAACTAATCTATTGTTATTATTATTGTTGTTGCGATTGTCCGTGTTTTATTAACATACAAATTATAGTAACAATACTAATTTTTGTCCATTTGTTGTTGTCTCCCATTATTATTTTTTCGTTTTACAATTTTCGCATAATATTGTGCTGAAAACAAAAGCCGCAACAGCTTGTCAGCTTTAAAGCAAATAAAATAAAAACGTAAAAATTCTGGGAACCAATGCACAGATTATCTACATACATACGTATATTTAACGAAGAACGGTGAATATTCGATTAACTATTAAAAGCAACTACCGAAACTTAAAGTCAGTTATTTTAATTCTTCTTGCTAACACAGATGTGTATATTTCTATATATTTGCATGTGAAACAACAGTGACAATTCATTAGAATAAATTTCAAATTAGCAAAACAAAGCATAAAAGCGCAATTGGAGGCCAATGCAAATAGATTTCCTGCCAGTGTGGGTTCATCATTGTTCATCAGCCTACGCACCACTGTGCAACTCACTCAATCGTTTCGTGTGCAAGTGTGTGTGTGTGTGTGTGTGTGCAAGTGCTTGTATAATTAGCACTCACACACACACTGCATCAATTCTGTGTATCGTTTCTCTCTGTCTCTCACTCTGTCTTCCTTCTAATTTACATTTGATTGTGCGTGAGTGATAATTAGCAGTAAATTATCAAATGCACTTAGCAACAGCAACAACAATGACAGTAATCCAGTGGCAAATAACAGCATATATGTACATCAGGCTACGGCAAGCAAGCAACGCGTGCTCAATTGACATTTATTATTTGAGTTTTTGTTCTCACTGGTTCTTTATCCAATTGGATTCTTGTTGCTGCTGTAATTATTTTGATTGACTCTTCTGTGAGCTTATACGAATGCCTCTCAGTGTGTATGTGTGTGTGTTTGATTGCTGCTTTTGTTTGGCAATGCAAAAATAAAAAATAAAAATACATGAAAATTAAACTGCAACAAAAAACTATTGCAACAATTCGTTTTATGTTGTTGCCACACTGCAATCGTTTGTAATTAGAGAACATTCGAAGTGGTCGAGTTTCTAGGAATTTTAATGAATCTCGCAACAACAAAAAAACCGTTTGTTTCATATAAACACAATTGGCATATACACACTCACTCACACACTCACAGACATTGATAAAAATTTAAAACAATCGCCAGACACGACAGCGACACTCGGCGCAATCGCCGATGTCGTCGTTGCATAAAAAAAGTTATTAAAAAAAAAAAAAAAACAAAAAAAAAATCAAGAACGATTCGATTGAAAGCGCACGACTTGAAAGTACCCTATAACATTTTCTTGCATCTTGTATATAAAAAAGTATTTTACTTAAACATTCTTTTCTTCTATTAACTTGACGTGATTGAAAAAATAAAGAGATTATTATACGGCGCACGTTTTGCTATTTTTTCTTTTTCTTTATTTGTATTATATTTTTTTCGAGCCTTTTATGGCAGGACAAGTGCTTAGCTTATGGTCTATGGTCTCTTGCAAGTTTCCCAGCTACACTTAAACAAATTAGAACTCACATTGCTAAATCAAATAAATGAATAAATATGATATTTGATATTTATGCATTAATATTTTAAATTAATTATTATTATTAATTTTTTTTTATTTTATTTTTTTAAATTTTTTCCTTGAGTCTCAAATTAATGAACCAATTAAAAATTTCAACATTGCCAGCTTTATTTCCGTATTTTAGTTACGCCTTTAACTGTTATAGCTCAAGTTATTTAAATTATGTCAATATATATATAAACAGATTTATGATATGTTCAATCTAGTTAAAGCCTTGGAGCTGTCGACTTAGACCTACAAAAACATATACATATATATTTATTCAATGCGTCTCGTATAATCCTCGACAACAGATTATTATTTACATTGCCAACACAAGATCATTAAAGCAAATATATATGTATACATATATATGCATATATACGTGCATATATGTTATGCCTAACTTCAATATCAATCCATCACAGATGAGAAAAAACTCGAAATTGCCTAAATCCCAAGCAAAACAAGATCACGCAGGCCCCAGACGGACAGACAGAGAAGAAAAATAAAACAGAAATATAAACACAAAATGAAAAGAAAAGCATTTGTAATGGTCTTATGGTATATGTGTATGTGTATGATGAGCTTTGTTGTTCAGACTCTAAAGAAAAAAAAAACTTCATGCTCGAGTCCAAATGCCCATGGCATCATATGGACAGGCACAGCAAGAAGAAGACGAAGCAACGAGCCGACAGCAAAAGGCAGACAGTAGTAAATCAACTAAATGATGCATTCTTTAAGAGCCATAGCGAAAGGGTATATGCGATCTGTAGTGTAGTAGGTAAACTCATAATAAAAAACATAACAAAAAGAAAATTATAAAATAAGAGTTAAGCATACAGTTGAATTGCTGAACATTTTCTGCTCTGATATTAGTTTATCTACTATGATATAAGATATATTTTATAGTTCCAGCTGGAATATTAACATGTTCAGTTTGACTGAAATAATATTAGCTATTAAAAATATATAATAGTCACTTGGGAAAGGGTATTTAAGAGTGCGGCGTCACCGCTATAGCTCTTTGATTTGAGTATCATTTGTAATGTCTATAGCTGGAGGGCAACAGCAAAAGATCTCTTGGCACATTGGGCCCTCAAGTCTCTGCGCGGATCTCATCCACAATCAGCAGTCAGCGTTAGCTCCATCGTAAGCTGCGGATAGCAACATCAGCTATGGGGAGACTACGGCAAAACCAGCAGCAGTCAAAAAAAAAAAAAAACTAAATAAAGAAAAAGTAGAAAAAAAAAAACGGTCTCGATAAGCAGCGACGCATCGCGTAGCGTATACGCAGCGTTGTGAGCCTTTGCCTCTGGGCATTTCGATGTATGTATGTCTATATGTAGGTGTATGCATGTATGTATGCCAGAGTGTGTTTGTACGCCATTGTGTTTGCCGCTGTTGTTGCTTTTGTTGTTGTTGCTGTTGGTTTACTACATACTATAGTATAGTATGTACTATGTACGTTTAACACCAGTAGCTGTCTGACAGCTTGGCTGCCGACAACGCCGCGCGTTGTTGTTGTTGTTGATGATTTTTTTACTTTGTTTTTTTATTTGTTTTATGCTGGTTTTTGTTCGATTTTTTGCCTCTTTTTGTTTTTTTTTTTTTTTTTTTGTGTTATTTTTTCTTTCTTTTTTGAAGTTCAAGAATATGAAAAGCAAAACGCGTAAAATCAACTAAACGAAAAAAAAAAGGTAGCCGACTGCCGATATGATGTTGCCAACGCATGCTCTCTGTGTACTTTAGTGTTTATATATACGCGCACACACACGCACACACGTGCCCATATGTGTGTGCGTGTGTGTGACGCTGGCGGCGATTACATATGAGCGTGTATAACTCGTAAGCGCTGTCGGCGTCGCCTTCGCTGCCTCTCGCACTTCTGTTTCTTGGTGCTTTTATTCTTCGTTTCATCTTCTTGTTGGCTTTTGGTCATTTTGTTTGGATCTGTGCGCTGCACACAAACACAGATACACACGTTCGTGTTTGTGTAAGTTTGAACCGGTTTCACATTGCGTTAGTTGCCGTTTTCTGTAGCTCCTGACATTCTTGTTGTTGTTTTGTAGTACGTGTAACTTGTCGATACGTTTATTTGTTGTTGTTGTTGTTGCTCGTTTGGCCGCCGCAGCATTCTACAAATACTACAGCAACGAGTTGTATTACAACTTCTTATACCACATTTCGACCATTGGAGTCTGTAAATAATGTGTTTCTTTTTCTCCACAAAAATCTTGATGTGTCTCCAATGTGTGTGTATGTGTGTGTAAATATATATATATGTTTCAAGCAAAGCAATATACTAGAATGAGAATGTTAACAAAATTGTAGCTTCCAGAATATGAAAAATAAACTATTTTAAAGAATTTACTTTGAATAAACATAAAAGACGTGGCTTTTAGTTTTCTTTTAGATATATCAAAATATGAAAACATTTATTATAGCAAATTATCAACATGATGCTTCATTTCCTCTTTCAATTAATTCTAGATGATTTCCATAAATTGCAATGAAGTAATAATAACAATTTCACAATATCAGAAAACCTTAACAAATTATGCACCGAGAGAACCGGTTGAGATACATCAGCATCAGTCATAGTTCCCCCTTATCAACACTTTTGATTTTATAAACGCTTAAGCAATATTGTTTCAGAACTTTACAGAAATGAGTCTACATTCAACCTCCGTAGTTGTTTTACTTCTGATTCAAGTTTAAGTTTTGAGCCACGGTGATTCCATTCATTGCCCTTGTAGTACTTAATGAATGTAATTCCTTGAATAAATATTTTGAATTACAACTTGGATTAGAGTTTAATGAAACTATTTATGCCACATTTAAAAGTGAAACCAGGAATATACTAAAAGCCTGGTTTATATCAGCTTTTTAGCGTCTTCCAAATCATCTTGCCCATTCATATGTAAATATTGTGGCAATTCATTAGCATTTAAAGTGCAGTTCATATCAAATTCAATGCAACTGTTGTTTATGTATTTATTGTTATTTTGTTTCCCTATTCAAGTCCTCGACTGTTTTCAAACTCAATCACACAATTTATGGTGCTCCTCAGTCTCCGTCATGCTGAGTGACCCTAATCCGCACCTGTATTTCGTATCATCTTTCCATTTTAAAGACTAAAGACTTCACTCAACATAACCCGAATCATGCGTTCTGCAGTCTCCAACAATCTCAGTCGGCGCTGCTGTCAGCGTTTTCGGGATCATTAATTACGTCTGACTCTGTCGTCCAATAATTCTGTTGCGAGATCCCTCACTCTCTCTCTCTCTCGCTCTCTTTCTTTCTCTCTCTTCTCTTATGGCTGGCAGCCAGAACCGGAATATTGAAGAAGGAAACTAGAAGTTGGCACTCACTGACTGAGAGGACAGACCAGACCTGCTCTCCATTGTCGCTCGATCCCAACATAGTCTCCGTCTTTTCTATTGCGATCGGCGCAACGTTCGTATTAGAATATATGTATGTGTGTGTGAGCGTGTGTGCTTATGTGTTTGCACAAAGGCTGCTCTTTGTCTGCTTCGAACTGGAACTCGAACTGGAGTCAAACTCCAACTTGCGATTGGTTGCAGTCTCTTTAGTTCTATTAATGGCTGGGCCTCTGATACCCTGTAACTATGAAGATGTATTAAGTGGTTTGCTAGTTACTGCTATAACTTCGATACTTTTTTTTTTTACCAGAATTTCAATAATATAATCACGCAGAGATCCAGAGAATCAGGTTATACCCAGCTAACTCACTACTAATTAAATTTATAAAAATCTCTTTCATGTATATCTGTCGCCTTCTCTGGCACTTAGGGCATTTGTTGAGTCTGCACTGCTTAACTATTTTTTTCTCTTATTTATTTATCTACAAACATTTTAAGCTGCTGTAGCAGTTGCAGCCGCTGCTTCTCTGTGTTATAAATCGTACGCATAAATATTTAAGGCATGCTTTGTGCCTATTTATACTCTCCTTTTATTGGCTGCTGACCTGCTCCCCCGGCTCCCCTTTGCCCCTGCCTGCTCAGCGATGAGTAAGCGCGCGCCCTCATTAGCATTGGAGCGTTATTCACAACACTTAAAAGCCCCTATTTTATTTGTTTTCTCTTATTTCTCTCTCCATATATATATGCATACTTCTTTGTATAGTTGATAAGCCGGTAGGGACTTGATTCAAAAATAAAATTAAAAAATAAATAAATAAAACAAAGTGTATATCAGAAGGCAGCATTTACTGGGTCTTGTCTTTGAGCTTCAATTCGAGTTTGCAGCACATTTCCTAGAATATCCCAAAATAAACGCGAAACTTGTTTCAAATGCCGGCTCCAAATAATACGAAACAAAAAATCAATGTTTGCCAGCTCAATATCATAAATTATGGAATTTGGTTTTCTTCACAAACCGGTCTTCGTCTAATGTGCTGTAATATAAATCCACAAACATACAGGAAATCGTCGATCTGATCGGTAGCCAAATAATAAAGCAACAACAAAATTTGGGTAGAGGCTTTCAGGTTATGCCTTAAATATGAACACCATTTTTTGGCTTATAAAATTGGTAATCGATAACTACAAGTGGTAAAATACTAAATAAGCATTTCATTAATAAATTTTTTACATTAATTTCTGGATTGTGATTTAAATTGATGAAAGCTATAGAATAATTATTCTGCATTTAAAATAAAGGAACTTTGAGTATAGTTTTTATTATTATTATTATTATTATTATTATTATTATTATTATTATTATTATTATTATTATTATTATTATTATTATTATTATTATTATTATTATTATTATTATTATTAAATTTTAAATTTATTGAAGGGGAAACAAATTAAGTTGAACAAATATATAAAAATGAAAACTAAAATGGATATAATTAAATTTTTTTTTACATTAAATACCCATGTCAATATTTAAATTTATATTCTAATTTTTCCCTTGTAAAGACAGTAGAAAGTAAAGAAAGTAGAATAAGAACTTCATATTCAGCTATATCTCTAATTTAAATTGCCTTGAATTATTCATAAGCTAAGCAGAAAATGTTCATTTTTAAATGGTTTTTAATTAATCAGTAAGTTGCTATTCTAGATATATGTATATGTAAGTAAAGTATTAACTGATGCATTATTTCTTTTATTATTTCGTACAACTCTCAACTTGAAAGATTTTATCTTCAGTTATTATATATTCTCCAATTTATGATATATTTTTGAATATTATATATGTGCACAAAATTTTAAACATTTTATTAAATTTGAGCAGTTTGGTTCGTATCAGTCGAAAAAAAGGCATCAATTATTTCTGAGCTATATGAATTGCAAAAGAATATACATATTTAATATTATATTGCATGCAATTGTATAAAGCCGAGTTAAACCATTAAATATTATTAACACTTTCATCAGCAAAATCAATTAAACCGGTTTAAGGACCGACAGAAGGTGGATAGAAAACTCATTAACGAGTCTGTGACTTCGCAAGTTTTCACAATTCTGAAAAAAAGCAAATAAACCACTACGAGGTACTTATTTCAAGGCATTCAATTACACACCCAATTAATTATAGTATACACACTTCTGCGATTTGGCAAATAGTTTTACAGATTAGCAGATGTTTGTTTTGTTCGATTATAGAGATTTCGCCTGGGCGAAAGAAATACGCACAAACAAATATTGCCTTAAAGGCTCATTATGCAAATATATACTACATATACATATTTACATACATATGTGTATATGGCATATGTTCAATGAATACAAATCAAAAAGAAGAGGTAAAAAAAACTGGTGAAATGAAATGAAATAATCAAGAATTATATAGAGGCAGCAAATGAAACAATCGAAAGAAAACACGCTGATAAGTTCGTATGTAATTTAAATTTGTATTTTATAGTGATAAGCTGCCGGTACACAAACACTTTGAGTAGGTATGTATGTATATACATACATACATATGTGCCATAGGTATAGTGTATGTATAAAGATAAGTATATATGTATATATACACACGTATGTATGGACGCGTGTTCCGTGTGTACAACGATTTTTATTGACTACGATGCTCAATTGAAGACAGACGGAAAATCAAGTTAATACTGGCACATTGTTTGTCATTCTGTCAATCAGTCAATCAATTTGGTTTCTGCTATCAGAGTCTCTGAATTGAAATACGTTGACATGGCTGTATCTGGTTGCATTTCTCACCCCATGCCAACTCCAACACACATGTTACATAGAATTAAGATACAAAGATTCGTATATATTTCAGCAAATTCTAATGTGATTAAGCTCCAAGTGTTGGGGTAAGTGAATTGCGCTCTCTGTCTATAAATATAATTCAACTTCTTTAACTCTATACCCTGCCATATAAATATATATATTTGATATATATATATATATATATAAACGTGTATACATTTGTATCTATGTTAGCAAATGCAAACAAACCTAAGCATATAGACACACATGCGATGCATTCATTCTTAATGAAAAGCACATCATTCACTCGCTTGTATATATATATAAATGCACACACACATGCTCACATCTACTGATAAATATGTGTGTATGTGTGTGCTTATATACATATATTTATTATAACGTTTTATCTGCTCTGTAGCGGAATGAATGAAAGGCGCTCGGGTCATAAAATTTATTGTTTTCAGTAGTTTTTCAACTCTGAACAGAGACGGCAAATTCCATTTTCAAGTATTAAGTGTATTCTGTCCTATATATAGATAAACGCCTATTAATACAATTAAACATTTGCACCTACATCAAACACTTGAAAACGATTTCACCAATTGAATTGCAAGTTTTATATTCCATTTGTTAAAAGGATTCATAAATCAGGATTGCAATAGAAAAATGATTTAATCATTTAGTAAGACATGCAATTAAATTATCTAACCTTTTCTTTTCATAATAAACACATTTTGCTAGACAATTGCTAATGAAAATTCATTAAAACTGTGGAATTGGTAAATATTTTATACGAATCTCTAGAATTGTTGAAACAAGTTTTCATTATTTAATCAATAATTCGTTCAGGCAAATTAGATTCGTCGACTCTCATATCCAATCTGCTTTTGCACTCAGCTGAAGTGAATTTAGATTGAATATATTAAGAAATTCGTGTGATCTAGATGAAAATGCGACAAAATCTATTAATGGTAAAATGTATATATTTTTAAGTCAAAGATCGGAGATCAAATTAAATTTTATATATACAAATTTGTATATAAATGAGGAAAATATTGGCAAATGTTAGTTGATGTCAAAATGTATATAGTTTTAATTCCAAATCAAATTAAATTAATTGAGGTATGCAAATCTGAGATTGAAAGCTTCTAAGAAGACTATATGATAATTTAATGATTCCAATGAAACGAACATAATTTATAGTCAGATTAATTTCATAATAGATTAATTTAAACAACTCGAAATGGACTTCAAGATCTTAAAGAAAATCTAGTCAATTGTGTTTCTATCTCTAATTGCGAATGAAGAATTCAATTGCAAGCAAAAATATAATAAAATTCAACAAAGATTATAAATCAGCAAATGCCTTAAACTAAATTGAAATTCTAATAAGGCGTTTACGCATTAGCCATGCAAAGAGTCAATAAAATGCTGTACAAAAGTAACCTCAATGATTTCGATGGTAACTTTGCTCGTTAGTGACTGATCATCAGTTTTGTGCATACAAATGCCCAGATATATAAATATAAAGAAACAGATATCTATATATATCTATATGTATATCTAGCTTACAGAGCGCTTAAGCGATTTCCTTGACTATTTTGGCGTCTTGGCCGAGTTGTGCGTGCTATAAAGCGCCACAGTGCTAAAAAAAAAAAATTGTATACGGGTTTCTACACGTTTCATACAGGTATGCATGCATACATACATGCATATATATATATATTTATATTTATATTTGTGTATAGAATATATATATATATATGTATATGGATATTGGTTCATATAGCATATCTATACTTATTACTCACGGCACGTCACAACAAATATAAATAAAATATTAAAATACACACGCAGAGACACGAAAACGAAACGAAACGAAAACTAAATACAAACGAAGCTTCAGCGATAACTCGAAATTAAGATATGCTTAAAAAGCAAAAGAAACTCGCACATGGTTATGGGCCATGGGGCTCGATTGGGGGTGATTGGGCGGGGGAGATGGCTAATTCGGTAAAGACTCCAGCGGTTGCCTCGTAAACTTGTTGACAACAACTTTGCTCGATTATCGTTGTGTGATTGTTTGTGAGTATCTTGCCGTGTGTGTGTATGTGTAGATATGTATGTATGTGTATATATATATATATATATATATATATATATATTTTTTTTTTTTTTATTTTAATTTTTTTTTTTTTGTTGTTGGGTGCCGTTGAGAATCGGCTGTTACTTTATCTATAAAAGTGCGGTTAATGGTGACAGAGAGTATGTGTGTGTGTTTGTCTGAACTGAGTAGCGGTACGTTTTGTCCTACTGATGTGTGGATCACTAAGTCATGAATCAAATGGATTTAGTGTCAATTCTTTTTTTTCGCATACCTAAAGTCAAGTTTTTATATTTATATACAAATATATTTACTTTAAATATTATTCCGTTTTGCTTTAAGTAAACTTTCTTTAAATCATTTAGTTTGCATAAATTCCTAATCAATGCAAATAAGTTAGACACATTTTTATATGAATTTAATTTATTTGACCATCATATTATACTCAAATAACAGTATTCCAAAAAAATAACTAATATTAATTTAATTTCAGAATATCCTAAATGGCATTTTGCGGAAATAAAACTGTTCTTTTAATATATATACATATATACTAATACGTATAATACAAGTTCAATACAATTCCACAGATTGTATTGAACAAGCCCACAAAATACTCAGCTCGATAATTTAATTACACTAATTTGAATTACGAAATCTCTTGCGATGAATCTCAATCAGTAAAAATTCGATAGTCTCAGTTGTTGTTGTTGTTGTTTTCGTTGTCAACTAGATTAGATTGTGCCAGTAATTGCTTTAATCATAACTTGCTAAACAGCCCTCGCCAGTGTATAATTTGTAGTCAGCAATACTCTTTGCTGATATGGCATTTAAAGCATTATTGTTGCTGTTGTTGCCTTGCCATATCATAGTATTATAAATACATATATGGCGCGGGGGCCTGATTAGTCTTAACTCGTCCGTCTGTCGTGCGGCGTGGCGTCTGATTGGACGAACAGTCAGTCAGTTAGTCAGTCATTCAGCCAGTCAATCAGTCAGTCAGTCAGTCAGTCAGTCACTTGGTCGCTCATTTGTACGCAGCGGTGTCATTCATTTGCCATTTCAAGTGCTGTGCACACTCATGAGATATATAATATATATATTATTTGTATGTATATATTTGCTATATACATTCGTATATACATATGTTAGAGTACGGGCTGTTGTACGTATTAATAAATAAGTATATATAAAAGCCATTATAGTGCCGGCAGTAGTTGTACATTATTTTGCTCGGTAATAAGCTTTAAACTGTCGCTGTAGTCGAGTTGTGGCAGCCAGTTATTCATTAATAAGTTGTTTGGATGTCAATTGTTATACAGTGAGTGCTCAAAGTATACACATGTTAAATGTTTGTGTGTGCACAACACATGCAATTTCTAAAGATATCGAACAACATTTCTTACGCGGTGACTAAACTATTTCAAATTCACTTATGCAAATTGTGCATCATTATGAAAATTGCAAAACTTTGTGTGTGTGTCTGTATGTGTGTATGTGTGTTTGTGTGTATGCAGCACTGGCTCTATTATGAGTTCTCGATTGTATTCCCCCACTTCACGCCATATTCAAGTTTTTCTTTTTTTATTCTTTTCGATTTGATGGCAATAAATACGTTTAACAACAATTAGAATTACGGCTTTTTCAAGCACACGCCCCTCGCCGCCCATTCATTTTTATTGATTTCCGTTCTAACATGACAATCTACATAAATCAGGTGTGGTTTTCTATGGTTCTAAATATATTTATAGGCTGATTGTCACTTCCATAACTGAATGTATTTTTAAAGCGTAAAATTAAACAGAAATAAAAAAAGCATTTTTGGTTTTTTCTTTTTTTTTTTTTCTTTTTAGAATTTATTTAATGACTTTCTGATAATTTCATAACATTTTTAGGGTATTAATGAGTATGGCATTCGCCCAAAATTATGTATGTAGTTAGGGAATATCATATAACGGTGTTTATATAGATTACAATGTATACATATAGTAAGATAATCTGTATATAAACAATTGTAGATACAAAAGCAAAAACTAAGAGCTAATTTCAACTTTGTTATTGAACTTCTATAACGATTATCTATTTACTTTAGTATTTTTATTTATTATAGCAAGCTCTTTTTCGATATTAATTTTATTTATGTCTACCAAGAACTTGCATTGAGTTCTAAACATAGAAATATTATAATTATTTAGTTGAATGCGTTGCAATCAATTTCTTGAGGTTGAAAACTATAATTGCATTGCTTTCTTGCTGCAGCTATAATTGTACACTGATAAAAAGTTCATTGTACTCTATATAAAGGGGTTTTTTTTATAGAGTTGAAGAGTCTTAAATCATAATAAAACAAAGATGTATATTTTTAATATTATATGTAAGATATGTTTATCATTAAAAGGTTAAAAATAAATATATTTATTTTCTAGCCAATCGGAATTAATGAAATATTCTTATTATTTATTTTAAACAATTTCTTTAATTAAGTTTACTTATTAACATTTCGATTTTCACAAATGAAGTTATATATAGGAGCATCCACTTAACTCGTATGCAATATTCTGCTACACACATTTGTTTACTATTTCTCTAAGCGCTTGCTGATTCTAAGTAATCTCCCAATATTAATCACTCTGGGCTGAGCTGAGCTAGCGAACTATATATTAGGTATCGGGTCTTGGCTGTAGCCGTGTTGGTTTCGAACGCAAACAGAGTAATGCATGAGTCGAGCAATAAAATTATCGTGCAATCAACTCGAAACGACTTCATCAATCAAGTGGCCAATAAATCATATAATAAATTACTTTATATCAAGACAAAGTGGTGTCAACCCAAAGCTAAGCACCAATAATAATAGACACGTTTCTGCTTTACATTTTCGGCTTCCAATATTTTTTCGTACACATCTTAGTAATGAAAATGAAATCTATATAAGATTATCTTGTTGCTTGGGTGTGTGGGTGAATAAGGGAATTTTTCGAAACGCTGAGTACATAAACTTGAAGCTATTAAATTAACAACTTGTTGACCTATTACAGCTTACTTAACCTCTGAGATTTCTCGTAATATTAAGTTACTAATGGAATTATCAAAGAATATAAAACCCCTCTATGATACATCTTATATAAGAAAGATGATCGGCACTATGACAGTTTAAGATTAGAGATAACACCCAATAGTTGTACACGACATCTGATTCGATTTGTGTATTTTGATAAGAAATATACTTTGTTATTCTATCCAAAGGTTAGTGTTAATTCCATTTAGAGCACTTTTACGATTGACTGCACATTCCATGCCAACTCAGTAGCCATATGCCGTCGACATTTGTAAGGTTTATACATCTAATTAGGGTATGGACTTAAGTTCCTTAGCATGAACCCGTCAGTTGGGGGTTTTTGGGTAGTAGTGCACACACACACACACAATTTACTGCTTCGGGCTACCTGTTAAATCGTAAGGTAAACAATAAGCATGAGGAACACTTAAGTGAACACACTCACACACATACGAGTGTATGTGGACACACATATATACAGTTACCACCTCCTGCTTTTCCACTTGAAAGGTAAATAAGCCCATGTGCCGACCAGCCTCCCACTCCATTCGAAACCAACTGCAGCCGTGTGTGTACTTTTTCTCGAAACGGTAGCAACTACGCACACACACACACATATACGCGCGCATAGCGTACCCCTTGGCTATTATCGTAGTTGGCCTTTAACTTTCGGTTTTATGTAATGGACACAAAACTCACTTAAATGCGGCAGTAAATACTCCAAAGTATCTGCTGAAGAACGATTGCAACATGTTTAGATACTTTTTTTTTGGGGGGGGATTTTTGTTTTTTAACTAACAACAAAATCATACAATTCTTCTTCTTTTACTTCTTCTACTACTTGTACTTCTTCTTCTTCTTCAGTGCTCTTGTTGTTATTTGTGCTCAACCATTATTTATATTGGTATTATTTAAGCTTAATGTATACAGGTATATACGTGTGCATGTGTGCAAGTGTGTGTGTACATATATTAAGTAGCGCATCGAAAACTTTGGCCATTTGTGTGTATATCGCTGTCCATGTGTATAGTCTGTGTGTTGTTTGTTGTGTATCTATAGTAAACAAATGCGCGTAAAAAATACACACGGCCAGCAAAAATTGGTTGCCTGGTAAGAAGCATAAGAAGAAAATGAAGAAGCCAACGTATAATAACAACAACAACAACATAAGAGGAAAAAATGTATTAATGAAACAACAACAAGAAGCAGAAGGCAGGCATCGTTAGTGTTGTTAGTGGACCCAAGCAACCCGTCGTTTGCTGTTGCTGTGATACCCTAGAAATTATGTCAATGAAGGGAATTTTTTGTTGTGAAGCAAACATGAGAGAAAAAATCCTTCCCTTAAATGTTCGATAATAATATGATAATCTATTTTGTAAAAGTATAATCTATTTTTATTCTCTAATTAAAAAAAATTTATTTATTTATTTAAAATACATTAACAAGGCGAAATTAAGGTTATAGCAGAAATAGAAACAGAAATATATGTTAATAATAGCATAATAGTGCTATTTTCTTTGTCAGATCGGCCGGCTATGTCTCAATATATAGCCATATTTTCAAACTATAATATTATTGGCAAAATAGTTTTAGAAATGTGGAAAAAAAAAACACAATAGTTGCTGTAGGAATTACGTTTTAAAGAAAGTCAATAAAATCCTATAGATATGCAGATTCTGCAAGCATTAAATTAAACAATCTTTACAGTAAAAATGTCGAATAATATGGTATCTGATATTTCTATATGTATTCGCGTGTATTACAAATATATGTATATACCCTTTGCATCCAGGGTAGCTGCTAGTCAGTCATTGCCGTCTACAACTGCTCAATGTTTTTTTTTTTTTTTTTTTTTCTTTTGCTTGCTTCGCTGTGGCACGCTGCCCTGTCTGCTTATCTAGATACATGCGCGTCGCAACGCATCCACAACGCCTCGTTGTGGCTCTGGGGGGCGTGGCGGCAATGTGGAGAAGCTCCACGATTCTGGACTGGCACTGGGATCTGTTGTTGCCACCATCATTTTCGTTCGCATCATCATCATCATCATCGCCATCAACATCATCATTATCGTCGGCAGCGTATGCGTAAAAATTCTTTTAGAAGCGCGCGCGTAAAACGTAAAAGCAAACCTGAAAAGCACTGCAAAGAGTTGTGTCTGCGTGAGCGTGATGTGTTAAAGGAATGAGAGTCGATACACACACACACACACAGACACATACAGACACACACCACACACATGCTCACACATTTTATCGTAATACTTATATAAAAATTGTTTTGTTATTGCCAACAATTGTGCAGTCAGTCAGTCCACCAGAGACATCAACAGGAACAACGTCATCCGGCATTTCTTTGATTCGGCTCTCTCGTAGTTTGATTTAGTTGATACGACGCGTTCTTTGCCTGAAAATATATATGTGTGTGTATGTGTGCAACCGGTTTTAAAACTTATTTATTTATGAATTGCACAGAAAGCCAAGAAATTCAAGAAATTTTTCGACGATCAGCATGACGAATTGTGGTAGCCGTTAAGGTAGAACGAAACACAACTAAACTAATCAATTATGGCTATTATCGCAGTATTCGAATCGTAAATAAACTGTATCAGAATAAAGGGGAAAAGCTTACAGTGTTCTTAAAGTAAATATAATAAGTTATGTAAAGCTAATGAATATGCCAAATAAATTAAAAAAAACCTTTTGGTTCAACATTTTATGAATTGAATTATAATCAATGTGTGCAAATTATAATTAACAGTAATTTTTATTAATTAAATTAACAAATTAACTGAAGTCTTATAAAAATAACAAATTCGTTAAGTAAAATAAATATATGACAGTCACATAATAACAAAATAAATAATAAATATTCTCAATAATATTGTCGATTTACGAAAATGTACGTGCAAAATATAAATAAAATAAATAAATAATATATACGTATTTATATATATTTAATGTGTATATCTGGAACGTACAACACGTTTCGTTCATTTTTAATTCATGAAACTTATTTCAAGCTGCCAGACGACGACGACGACGACAAAAATAAAATAGCAACTGAAAAATAAAACATTTTTACAAAATATACATAGAGCCACATAGTTATATATACGGTGGTATCTGTATGTGTGTGGGTTTTCTATATGTATACAAACAACACACACACACACACACACACATTTGTGTATGGCATATGGCATATTCGTTTGTTTATAACTATATTTGTTTTGATATAGCCAAACACACACTCTCTTAATGACTATATGTATCTACGCCAGCCGGCGAGCCGTGTGTCTATCTATAAATTTGCTAAAAACAAAAACGAAAAAAAAAACAACTAAATAATCAACAACAGCAACAAATGCATTTTATCTTGAATCATTTTCAATTCTATTTTATGTCTCCGTATAGCGTATATTGATTTTATTTTTACGCCAAGCACATAATCAGTGAATGTATAAAGAAAATTTGCGATGAAATAATTAAAAGCAGAAACGTTGCCGAACAGGTGCAACCGACAGCGTAATACTCGCTCATAGTCGAATAGCAACCAAGAAACGAAACTAGAAAAGTAATAGCAAAACTGTTAATGATATAGCTGGCCTATATATGTATGTATTTGTGTATGTCTGTAGCCATTCATATCTACGCTTTTTAGCGTTATCGCTAAGGCTGCAGCAACAGTAGAATCAAAGCCGAAACACTCGGTGCGAGCAATGATCGTGTGATTTTTCATTCATGCGCTAATCGCTGGACGAAACATTTCAATATCTTTGCACAAATGCGAGTATTTACACATATATACACACATATATACATATGATGTATGTATGTATATATATTTTCACTGAAAACAGCCGATATTTGTGTGTGCATAGCTACATATGCGAGAATTTACACACTTTTTGCCTTCCTTTGACGTCTGTTTTTGATGGTGCGCTGTGCGCGCTACACGCGTCAACACTCGCGGAGCGGCACCACCGAACACCGCCCACCCACCTGGTGGGTACATATTTAAGCAAAATTCTTAATACATTTTAATGCTGCGTAAATAATGCCAACGAAACAATTGCCGCGACCCCACGCTCTCTCTCTCTTTCTCTCTCTCTCTCTCTCTCTCTCTCTCTCTCCGACACAAATTAAGGCAAGCGATACAAGAAAATAAATAAATAAATTAATACATAAATATTTTCATTCTTTATTTCGCTTGAATTAGGGTTTTTTTTGTTCTCCCTCATTTGAATATTGGTTTCTTTTGATGAAAATAAATATTTTTGTATACCGGAAAAATAACTCAACGCGAGTATACAAAATTCCTATTTAATTCCTTTCATGAACTACTTAGCCATTATAGCATTATTAACACAAAATGTACTTTAAATTCAATAATTGATTGATTTGCAATTTAATTAAATTTTTATTTCTGTTTGGCTCAGAATGCAAAGTTTTCCAACATAAATAATTGATATAATATTTGAAATATATTTAAATTAACTTCCTATAGACTTTTATAAACCATTGAACCTGTTCGATAATCCGTGAATGATTAGGTCGATCACGAATAATATTAATTGCGTACTATTCAATCGTTCATGAACGATTTGTTTTATTCAGACGTTTATAAACGACTCGTTCTATTGAGTTGATCAGCTGTTCTGCTATGAATATACACATGTATAATATTGAGACCTATTCAGCAGTCGATCATAAACAAGTGACCAATCAGAATTGTTTATGACAAACTGAATTGTAAATATCCCATGAACCTGTGTATACAATGTAGTTCACTATTGCAAAATTAAATATTTAAAATATATAGTAATAATAATCAAAAATATATAGTAATTGTGTACTAAAATTCCCAAATATAAATTTCATTTTCTCACAGTCAAGTGAAAAAAAAGATCATATTTGTTGCACTTTTATTACCGACCCAGATATCAAAATATACGCTATCATATGTCAATATTAAAAACAAAACAAAATTTAAATTTGATGTCTAAATATTGTTGCGAAATTCATAAATCAGAGTAAATCAGATTGAACGAAATGATTCTATGGAGAGTAAACATTGAGGAATTTTTATTTTTACTTTCATGTTTATGGTTACATTGGTATTTATCTGAAAGTTGGTCAGTCAGTGAGTGGTAAAAATATTTGTATTCTGGCTATTTATGAATACTTGAAACATATTTTTCCACTTTTTCTTTTTGGTTGCCTGAAAAAGCAATAAAAATTAAATTGTTTTGTTTTTTTTTTTTTGGTTGTGTAATAAAATACAGTCTTTTACAACTTGTGGGATTTGTGAATAATAATTTTTACACGCTATACATTGTTGGCGCCACTCAATTACACTACTAGTGAGAAGGCGTCATTTTGTCGCCATCAGTCAGAGTTCATATTTGCATTGCATGTGTGTGTGTATGCATAACTTATATAAAGATTAAATATATGTATCGGACATACATATCTATAACATAGTTGTACTCGTTCTTGTTGCTGTTGCCGTTGTTGTTGTTGTTGTTGTTGTTGTACCCGTCAAATGTCTTTTGACCAAATTTAGCTGTGTTAAGTTTCACTCAGGCACACGATATGCCAGCCACAGCTGCTGCCTTATTATATGAGAAGTATGCAAAAATCTACAAAATATAACTATATATACATACATATACATTTGCACATACATAAATACAATATGTGTATATGCATACATAAGTATTTAAATCAACACAGCCTGTAATTATAAGCGGCAAAAGTCATTTTGCAAATTTCTTGGAAGTCCATACAAAACATGCCTTAAAAGGTATTTTGCGGTTTGTTTTGATGGCCAGCCAAGGAAAAGAAAACGTATATATACATACATAAATATATAAATATTGCCGCCAGAATGTCACCAATAAAAACAACTTTGTCTTTTCAATTTACTACTCTTGTGCTGTAGTAGTATAATTAACAATATGTCGAACTGTTAAGCTATTGCTGGTCATTCCAGCGCATTGTGAACTATATGTGCCATAAATTACTAATTAATATATTTTTCTTTTATTTTTCAGGTAATTTATTGAAAAACTTAATGACATTTTCGAGCTGTTTTTGGATAAACCAAGAGAGTGGGTTGAGTATACTTAATATTATTTGGAAATTCAATGAATTTTTGTATGGGAATTGATTGTCAGCGGACAGATCAAAGATTTAACTATAAAACAATTATATTATTGTTCACAAATCGAAAAAACGATGTTTTTAATGCTCTTTTAAAATATACTCTGAACCGGAACTTGTGGGTTTGCATCGATAGAGGATTATCTGATCTAAAACGATGCCTATATCTATGTATTTTATCGCTAGTAAAAATTGAGAGTAAAACGCTATACAATTTTTGCTACTCATAAATTAAAAATACTTAAGATTAGCTTCATTTATGTAGTTTTTGAAATGGTTCTAATGCTTGTATGCTATTGTAGATTATTTTTAGTTTTTTATGTATTGCTAATTTAAAAACATTCTGCAAAATTCAATTTTCTTCAAGCTGGAATCGTTGGCTCTAATATATTTATATTAGGTTACCAAGACAAGCAGCAGAGTCTGGTTTCTACTCTTACTCAATTGCGGCAAATGTGAATTAATTGGTTTTTAAAGAAAGACACGCTTATTTTCAGATGCTCAGTGAGCTCAATCTGCTGATGATTAAACTTTTTCGATTAAAAATGAAAACAAATGTATAAAAAATATAAAGAAAATAAAGCAAATGCTTATTAATCAATTATTCGTCTAGAATATAGAGCTAAGTTCATTTATATAAGCTGAACTGAAAATAAATATATACGTGTATATATATATATATAAAATATATAGACAGAGCAGACTGGCTAGTCGAGAAATCTCGATGAGCAGATTTACTAAATCCAGGTCTGAAGTTTACACGTAATCTAATCAAATAGCATGCGAATAATAATTTTTTATTAAAATTTACATTCGCTATATATAACCATATATTATAGGTATTATATACCCGAACAAATTGTATTAAAATATTATTTAAAATTATATTTTAATGTTTACAATTCGATTAGACATGCATATCTATTGCCTCATATTTAGAATCTTTGCAATTGAAGAGCTTTAAGAGTTTACTTTTTTCTATCTTTCGGATACAATTTGTGGAACTTCAGTTAAAGTTATGTGAACTTTGGGGAGTTACATAGGCACGTTCCTTATGTGGCTCAAGTGCAACCTTGATTTTCCGTGCACATTTTGTTGACTCTATTTTTTTTGCTCATTTTTTTTTTACATTATTTTCTTTTTTTGCTTTTCGGTCAGATTTATTTTTGCATTCTTTTTTATTGTATTTTTCACATGCATCAACAATATTTTCTGTTGCTTTATTTTTTTTTCACATGCACATTTTTTTAACCAGCTAATCAGTTACTATAGCATTGCCAGCGGCGTGCTTGGGTTTCGTGATTGCACTTTTAATTTACTACGTTTGTAGTATGTGGCCCCATGCACAATTCTCTCGAGAGAATAAATATATATGTGTGTACATATACATATATATTATGTGTATGCGTTTGTTGTAATTTAATATATGAACCGGCCGGCCCACGCATGCACATGAACCGGTACCCCGGACAGGCCCAGATCCAAACCCAAACCGAGCCCAGAGCAAGCCAAGCCAAGCCAAAGATTGAGGCGCGCCGAGAGCAGCCTACACAAAATGTTGTGACTATGACACGACAAACAGGGTATACGTGGCATAGTAAGCCGGTTGGGGGCGTGGTGGGGCAGGCTAGGGGAGTGGAATCATCTATGCTATTAGCACAATGCCATGAGAGCTTAAGAAATTAAATTCAATGAAATTAATTAGTGCTTAGTTGCGCTTCAAGCGTGGGCTCCAGACAAGTGCCTCCATCAGGGCTAACAGCAACAGTGGCAGCAGCAGAAGCTGATTTACTCATACATTTACACACACACACACATTGACATACATAAGTATGCGCAGGTTTTTGGAGTTAACGTTTTATTGTTTTGGGTGAGCGAATTTGGGAAAAGGGATCGAATGACCTAAGGCTAATCTGAAAATCTGCTTATGACTTGGCTCATTTTTATTATGCATATGCTCTTACACAACAAAATCTGCATAATTAATTAAGCTCTTAATTAGAAGCTATTAACTAAATACATTTAGTTTTCATCAACAAAAATAAAAAGTATAATCGTGGCTGAACAGGAGAATCATTTATCAACGACCGTTTTTAAATGAAGTACATTACTTTCAACCACTTCCAATAATAATTATACTTTCTTACAGTTCAAATTAATTAAGAGTTAATCGTATAAAAATGAAAAAATTGGAGCCAAAATCATATTTTATATAAATATTTTAGTGTGTTTCAGGTCTGATTAAAATTTGTACTTACTTTGCTTTGCTAATGTGGATATTTTATAACAAGTTTAGAGATATAGTTTCAGCCTTTATACAAAATTTTGAAGAGATTTTGATATTCCCATTAGTCTAAAACTTATATAAAATAAGTTTTACCAATATTTTAGAACGTGATTACAAAACATACAAAATTAGTTATTTACCTAAAATTCAAATACTTTGGGTTAATTCTAGCATCATCTGAGTATGCATAAATGAATTGGATTTTTATGACTTACTCTAACTCACTTTGCCAATATATTCAAAAACAAATTTACAACTCATTCGACATGTAATTTTGACAGCTGTATTCATACTACTTACACGAAGTATACAGATACTCTACTGCTCTCATAGGTAAATATATACATCTCTCATAATTGATTAGTCCTCTTTGTCAAGGTCTGTGATAATGTATTCATTCGATTCAATCAGCAAAGCAATTTCAACATACTTTTATCGTATCGTAACCCACTCGATTTGAACAGCAGCTCAATTTCAATTTCCAGAGATTGTGAAATCGAAACGCGTCGCGACGTTTGGCTGGAGCGTCTGGGCTCCATCCACAATGGCTGGCCAAGATTAACTGGCTAACTGACTCACCCACGTGTGGAACAAGTTTTTCACCTATTGCACGATGTCAAAAAGGTCTTTTGTGTAATCGAGACTTGGCGTGACTCAAATCAAGTTTACTAACTGACAATTATAATGTCGGCCGTTTAGTACAAGTGTCGAAATTGCGCAAATCAAATGAGCTATCCTTTGACCTTTTCAACGTCCTTCATGGCCAACTTTCTATGGGCCTTTGACATTATCAACTTCAGCCAGAAAAGAGCAAAACCTCACAAAATATTAACTCCAAGGGAAGCTTGTATACAAATATATAGTGTGTATGTATTTTTCTTTGACTTTTCCATTTCGACGCGTTTATTTGCTTAGGCCTTTTCCTGGGGTCATCCAATAAACTAAAAAAAATAAAATGGTACAGCTTAAATATATAAATTGTTAAAGTAAGAAAATCATTTTAAGCAAATTTTTGGTAGATAAAATAAAGTAAAAAATTTTTTAAGCAAATTTAAAAAATACCTATAAAAATTAATTAAAGTATGTAGTAGTATATGCTTTTGCTGAATTATTAAAAACATATATGTTTATTCTATCCAAGAAATGTTTGTAATAATTATATTCTATTTAAACGAAAATCTAATCTCATTGCTCTATTATATATCGACTCAATCTGAGTTTTGAGCCATCAGTAAAATATCTTTTAGAAACGATTTCTGATAACAAACGTAAAAACTGAGATAAAATATCTATAGATGAAACTTTTTCTTATAAAAAAAAAAATATTTGAATTGTGCTGTTTAACATTCGGATATCTACTCAGAACTCAGCATATACAAATACCTTTAAAAAATGGCAGAGATTTCTAAAAATCTATAGTCCATTTATATTTGAAGGGATCTGCTTGACATTCTTATAGCACTTAAATAGCTGAGCTAGAGATTATTATGTATATCACGTTGTGACGGGTGCTTAAACTATTTGTTTTATTTTTCTTAGCAAAACAAACGGAAAAGGCAATAATACTTCCCTATTTGTGAATTGTACACCCGATTGACTTATTTATTATTTTGTAGCTGAACTCTTTTCGTTTTTCGACGCATCATTTGAACGAAATCAGCAGCAGCAAACACTTTTAGTGCCTCGTGCTCCGATCTGAAATTCAAGATAAGGCACAATCAATTAGTGGCTATATAAACAGAAACCGAAACAGACATAGAAACAGCAACAACAACAACAACTGCGAGGCATCACACGAGGCTCACCTCTCACTTCATTGTGGTAAAATATATAGACTGACAAGCCCCAGGGAAACAGCTCCTCCAAATAGCAGCAGCGAACACACAAAAAGTTGGATCAACAACACACATAACACACACACACAGTGACAGGTTTTGCGTCAATTTGTTTTTATGTTTTCCTTGTTGTTTCGCCCAGTTTTATATGTATCTTCCATAGATCATCAAGACAAAACCAAAAACAAAACAAAAAGTAACATACAAAAGAACTAGCTTAATTTGCCACACCGAAGTCTAAATACCCTTGCTGAAATAGAGCTTAAAACTGAAATTGTAAAACAGAAATTTACGCTTTAGAAATACGTATACAACTTTTTCGAGTTAAGATTCGAATACTCTCTACATAAACCTCTTTTCTCTCTCTCTCGCACTCTCTCTGGAGTCAAGGGTATACTAATGTGCACAAAAACAAAACGAACAAAGTGCGCACACGCATTTGCTAAGTGGTGTCAAATATTTACATGATATTATATTTCGATTTTCTATTTACCTTTACACACTTTGACTTTTGAGCGCTGCTTCACTGTAGCTTTCTAGCTGCCCTTGCACAAGGGAGAAAGAGAGAGAGTGAGAGAGATAGACCTCTGAGTAATGGCAATGTAATCTCTAAACATACAAAGCATATAAGTATCAATATATAGAATATTTTGTTATCTAGATTTTCGTATAATTACATATCGAATGTGCGAGAATTAACGGTTTTTAAATCTATTTGTTTTTTGAATGCGGAAGCTTGAATTAATGAAGTTGAAGCATATTAGTTTATGTTCCAGCTGCATAAAATATTTTGTTCGTTAGCCACTTATAATACGTTTACATACTTTGAAATTGTTTTTCGCATCACTCACTGGAGCAAATTTCTGCCCAAGGCTACTGGTCTATGGTCCTATTTAATTAGGTTACTTCATAATTGTGTATTTATTTTTTTTTTAAGTAGCATTTGAACCAAACCCTCGCCAAGTTTCTGGACCCGTCGTGTGCGTTATTTATAGCTAATTGCAACTGGCACTATGCCTGTCCACTGTGGCAATTATAACGGTAACTTAGTTACCTACCACGCACACACACACACTCATACCCACAAGAACTGTCAATGGCCGGATGTTAGTAGCAGGACCTTGAGAATGCTCCTGCCCCTAGCCATGCAGGCGCAGCAACATTAAGGCAATTAACACATTAAAGGTGCTTGCGGAAATTTGCTAACTTCGTTTTTTCAGAGAGGTTAAGGGCAAAAAAGGTTATAAATGATCAATTGGATTTTTCCCTATATATATTTCTAGTTTTTGAGTAATCAGCGAGCTGAACATTGAAGCGTAGCTATTATTATTAATAATAATAATAATAAATAATGAAGTATGAGTCTAATTCTTAGTCATAGATAATGAAGTATGATTCTCCTTAGAGAATAAGACCCTCAATACTTGAACAGATATTTATTGCTAACTATTCAGCTTCTTCTTTTCCCAATTTAGCACGTGCTCTAAATAAATTTGAAAAGAAATTGATCTATATGCATGTGTGATTAGTAAAAACTACCCGCTACATAATCATCCACTGCCAGGCTTGTGCTAAAGCATGTGCTATGTAAATCAATTGCGAAAGGGTTCCAAGGGTTCCCTAATGTGAACAGAAGAGTGCAAAGTAGTTCATAGTTCATTCCCCCAATGTGCACTGGGGCTGTCGCCTGCCTTTAACACTTGTCTCGACAAGCAACCATCCAGGGGCTATGACGATGGGCGATGGGCGATGGGCGATGGGCGATGTGCGATGGTAACCCTAATCATTGCAAATGGTTTCAAGCTTTTGCAGCCAGCCCATCGCTTTAGACGGCTGCTGTGTAAGCGTTTTATGCGGTTACTTAAGAAAGAATTCTAAAGATACCTTTTGCCTCCTTACTCTACCTCGCCCTCGTCGCCTTTGTCTGTGTGCTTGTTAGTTGTTCTTGCCAATTGAAATGCTTTTTGCTTCCTTTTTCGCATTTCAGAGCTGCCCCAACAACAATTTTGTTATGTACATATCAAGTTTGACATTTTTCCATATATATATATATATATAAATGTGTGTGTGTATATATATTTATATATAGGCCTCATAAAATGTTTTGTCGCATGATTCTCATGTCAGTGTGTGCGCGAGGAATGTACATATATATATGCAACCACTATGGGTGTGTGCGTGTGTGTGTGTATGTGGGTTGTTTGATGTTGCGGCGTGTTCTTGGAGGGTTTCACGCTCTTTAGCTGGTGAGAGAGGGTTTGATTTATATTTAAGGCTATTGCGCATTAATATTTTGTCAAAGCCAGAAACCATTTTGAGCCCCAACATAAATACCCACTAAATGGGCATAGGCGATATTATTAAATATTAAGTTCGATTTAATATGCTTAGCCAGTCAGTCACTATTAATCAATACAAATTACTTTCGAATCCTATTTAGGCTCTAAACAGGCAACTAAATAGTAAATATTTATGTGCAACATTAAGTTATATTTGTAATTTGCTAGAATGCTGAAAAGCTTGTGCAGAGGCATTGAAACTCGTTATTTATCTGTAAAAGCAAGAAGGATACCATAAAAAAAATATAAAAAATTGATTTTATTGATTTTTATTATCTTTTTATTGAAAAATGTCCCTCCTAACTTTCGGCCAGATTTGCTACTTAAATTTATATTATTATCATTAGTACTCTAATTCGAATTGCTAATTTAATCTGTTGATTATTTATTAGTATTCCCTTCCCAGTAATGTTAGTCTTAATACATATGAACATTATGATAGGAATATAATATGATTCCCAGTAATGTTTGTCTTAATATAAACTTTATGATAATATAATTTTTATTGAAATAAGAAATACATCATATATTTTGGTTTCTTTGATTGATAAGGTAGTATAATTTTGTAATCCTTATAATAGATACTTTTACTATATTCCCACTATAATACTTTATTTATTTTTTGCTTTAATATCTAACTAAAACCACAAAAACTGGCTATTAAAATTACTTGAACTTAAATAAATAGAGATTGACCATAATCTAGAACATATGAAAGCAGAAGAATGTAAAATAATAGATATAGAATGATTATATTTACTTCGTGCTAAAACCAAGGCTACATTAAAGCTGAATTGGCGTTTATGTTCTTCTATATGTCTAATCCAACTATAATTGAAATTATCTAAGTGCAAAAGCCTTCTTTGTTAAAACTTTACGTCTTCGAATCATATCACTTTTCAGTAGTGGCAAAATAATTATAGTCCAGTGTTGCTTAACCAACAATTTGTTAGGCAGCAACTTTTTGTATTACGAGCTTATAGGGCAGCTGGCACGCACCTTTGCACACAGATACATAGAAATAAAGCCAAACACATAAACAATGCTCGACGCCTCTGTTCGATAATTTGAAAGTTTCTGACGCAACTTTTCTTTCCATGCGCCTCATTAGCATTGTCTATCGAACTTTAACTTTAATAAAGTGTAGCCGTGACTCGTTGCGGGGGCGTGGCTTGGCTTGTGCCGGATTTGGCTAGAGGGTTTATTGATTTATTTATTGAGCGTAAATTGAAACATATGCAGCCGTAAACCGATCGGTGGGCGGCGGTGAAGAAAAGTTTATAGGCCGTTGAGCATGTCGCTGCCAAATTGAATAAGTCAATCCAATTATTAAAATATTTCAATGGAGCCACAATCGCAATACAGCTCAGACAATACAGACAATGCGAAAGCTCTTAAGCCAGGCCAGTCAGCTGCCAAGTTGCTGCTGGCTCCCGTTGACAGGTCCCAAACGGGGGCGCATTGGTCCAGAGCCATCCTGTTAGCAATTTGCTTCTCTAATTTGCTAACAAAAAAATCAATTTTATGCAAATGCTCGTGGACATCTGGAATGTTCCCGAGGGCGAGACGAAACTGAGCATCCTGCCAGTATTTAAGGCGTGGAGACAAGATGTTTTAATATTTATATGTATACGAATGCGAGAGTTTCCACAGTACTTCATGATTCTGAAAGTTGTCTCTAGCAATAAATATGAACTTGGCCATACTTAACTTCTAATTGTTTGTATTGTATTTGTATTTAAATCTTTTTAAATACATTACTTATTTATTTTTGTTAAGTGAATTAACATATTTTTATAAATATATATTTTATAACCTGAAAATGGGAGATAAATATATATTTCTATTATTGGCCACCTCTTCTAATATCAAATCGTTGATAACTCTTTCGCATTCGATAAAATATAATTGACTCGACATCTATTTAAATATAACTTTAACAGAAAGAATTACAAAATCTTGTATGAAGTTTTTGGTAAAAATTATGAATATATGGAAGCCTGACCATTTTCCTCTGTACACTTTGTGCTGAAGTAAAATAGCTCTAGGGTGCCCCTTTATATTCTTCCCTCAACTTTATATATACGCAACGCTTAATATGTTTAAAACCTTCCTTCTTCCCTTCATAAAATGCAAACAAATTAACCAATTCCAAAACTATTCTCTTACTCTTTAAATGCCATATCTAAAAAATTTCATAAACTAAATTCCAAAGTTTTCTAGGAATTCATTTTGACATTAAGAGAAGAGAAAAGAATTGTTCCTGTCATTTTTGTTATTATCACAAATATATATATACAAGTATATATCTGTATAATGTTAACTCATTATGTAATTATTATTTTGTTTTTATGTTTATAAAACATTAAATATAATTAAATGACTGAATATTTTAATTTTTAATTTAATTTTGTATTATTACAGAAGAAGAACTTGTATATGTACTTATATATATTCAATGCATTACTTGCTCTCTCTCTCTCTCTCTCTCTCTATCCCTCTCTGTCCCTTCTTTTTCTCTTCTCTATCTTCGTGTGTCCCTACACTTTCTTCTCTGTCTCCACTTTTTCTTTCTCTATTTTCTTTATTTCTCTCTCTCTCTCTCTCTCTTCCTTTCCCTCTCCTCTCTCTACCTCTTTTTGTCTCTCTCTCTCTCTGTCTCTTTCCCTTTCCCTCTCTCTCCATCTGACTCATTAGAACCTTTTAAATCGCCTAGGCTTTTCGTTTCAGTATTTTGCACTTTGAGTTTAAACGGCGCTTTTCGTGTGCAATCGATGTGTGCGATAAAAGCCTCGGCGTGTATATTCGCTTGTTCGTTTAGTCATCCATATGGCATCATCCAGCCCATCAGCCAGCGAGCCATCTAAACACGTCTGTCCATCCGCCCGTTCGTTTATTTATACATATAGCCACACAGATATGGCGTGGCCACATTTTCTATACAATGCAAAATATTAGAGAGAGGAAATGAAGTAAAAAATAAAAATACAAACAGAATAGGAGAAATAAAAACTAAATAAATACCCGTATGCTGCTGTTGCTGTTGTTGTTGTTGTTGTTGCTGCTGCACATTCATTTAAAGCGCGCACGCGTTTATAACAATGAAATCAAAACACAGCAGCGCAAGAAATTTGCATTTAGAGCTCAATCAAATGCAATTTGCATGTTGTAAAAAACGAGCAGTGAAAAAAAAAATCATATACGAAACGCATTTATTTTAAACTTTGCGGGCTTGTATTCTTTTTTGTTTTATTTTTTTCTTGTTTTTCATAAATATTTAATGGCATTGCATAAGTGTGCTGCTAAAATGCAAGAGTGCTAACAGAATTGACCAGAGCTGCCACCCCGGTTAAAAACAACCATGTTAATAATTTAAACACTAGTAGCCATAATACCTGAGATTACCAGTCACATTTCACACCCACAACGCGTGGGAGCCAATCGACTCGACTACATTTGTTCGTCAGCTATCGATTTTGAACTCCCGATTCCTAGCATTATAATTAATTGTAATTGTATAGGTTCTCCCTCCCTAGTCACCTGAACGTAAATGGCTGGGAAATTATTTAAGTGCCTGCACATTTTGCCGTAGTTAAGACCAATTTTAATTCTAAATGAATTTCTTCCAGTTACTACTCCAAAGCCATTGAAACTATCCAAACATTTCAGATTGACAATGAGTTATGGCTATGCCTTGAAATGCCAGTCAAATATAGAGCTTAAGTTTAACAAATATATAATTTAGCATTCGTTTCAGCTGAATTTGCAGCTCAAAATAAGATCAAGCTGTTTATCTTCTTTTTATGTCTTTTATTCAGTATTAACGTAACTCTCCAATGAGGCACGTTTTCATATTTAGCCAGATTTGAATTAAGCACAGGTGATTGTATCTCGGGCAGGCAGAATATCTCGGCTATATTATTGATTATTGTTTGCTGTCTCTTGGGCTAATGGAAAATTGATCCGTTTTGTGTCCTATTTAAAATCAATTTCATCAGCAGAAAACAGCATAAAGCAACTGCAGCAACAACAATGCGAAACTTGGACAGTTAATGCATTTGTTTGCACTGTTGTTGTTTCTGCTGCTCTGCTGCTTCTATGGTTGTCGCCTGCAAACAAAGTTTTTTTTTATTCATTCCCTCTCTCTGTTGCTCTCACTCGCTCCTTCTGAGCTCAAGCACAGCTCCAGTTGTGCTTTGTGGCTCAGCTATTGACAGCGTCAACGTTACGTCGCGTCGATGCCTGCGGCGGCAGAGAGGCATACGGTAAGCAGCACACTAGCATCCATAACAGTAGCTGCTCGCTCAGTACGTCAACAGACCAGTCAACGGCGGCAGCAGCAGCGGCGGCGTCGACGGCGACTGCAAAAGCTGAAGCAAAAGCAAAACGGCGCAACTATGTTTATTCTTGTCGAACTCATTTTATTTTGTTTATCTTTATACTTTTTTTTTTTGCGCTCAACTCTTTCGCATTTTTTGCTCCTCTCTTTCGACTCATCGCCGCGGCATGGGCTTTTACTGCATTGAAATTTGCAACACATTCCAATTTGTGGAGCTCTTTGGCTTTGGCTACCGTTTGACGTTTCAGTTTAAGGCATATGAAATGATTTAATGCAAATTTTATGCGCCATATTTTGCTCTCTCGCTCTTCCCACTTTAAATTTATAAACCTTTATATATACGAACGTACAGCATAAATCGTCATCTGCATCATCGTCTGACATTCTTCCTGTCCGCCTTTCGCATCGTCATTAATTCAATTTCTTATTTTCTTTAATGCATTTCGCAACGCTATGGACTTATTTTCTCTTTGTGGCTTAGAAGTGTTTATAAAGTGCATACTTAAGATGCCTTAATATTTATTAATGGACCATTAAAATCACTTGTTCCTAATTTGGAATTGCGCTTAAAGTTTTACGTTAATAATAATTTGAGAGCTGTATTCTTAAAATTGTAAATATTTTTTCACTTTATTTTTTTTTTTTTTTAGTACAGTAAACAATAAGAATAATAATAGTTTTATTAAAAATTTCAATTCTACCTATAATCATTTATTTATAACTTGTAATTATAATATATATAAATTATGTATTACTTTTTATATAAAAACAAACAGTTTTTACATAAAAACTATGAGTATATTAATATATATTTGGTTATGTATTTCTTTACTATTCAATGTAACAACTGTGTATTTTTTTCAAATTAAGAGCTCCATCCTATCAAAGAAGACGAACCAGTGAACATGTTGCAATCTCTTATTAAATACTTATCATAAATGTCAAAAACATATTTACAAACACATATACACACATGCATTTGTATATACTTGCGAATAAATGTGCAGCTATAAAAAATTTATAGCTCTATGATCCATAGCCAAGTTGCGACAATTCAAGTGTGATAATTCTCAAGTGCTGTTTGGGTTTTAATGTACCAAATGGCATTGCCTGCAATTAACTGGAAATATCTAGGGATGGAGCGGGCGGCAGACGGTCATGAGAGGCAATACACAATGCGATCTGCTATTAAGAATGATTTTTTGCTTCTTTTTTTTTTGCGCGCTAGGACAACAATTTTAATTAGTATGTGCGCTACAGTTTCGAGCTACATCAGCGCAAATTAATCGAAATGCATTAAAGCCAATTAGAGCAACGAACGGGCAGCATCAGCAAGAAGAAGAAGCAGAAGCAGAAGGGGAAGACGGGGATGAACAAGCAAGCGCCACGGCAACGATTTCTTGTTGTTGTTGCTATTTTAGTTGTTGTTCTCCGCATTGCTGTAATTGTAATCAAGATTCAGAGAATTTGTGAGTAGACATCGCTACCGTTAAAGTTCTCATATACGCGCGATTGCGAGTACGCTCATAGAAATACCCTGTTTTTACGATGAGTTAGTTAGAGTTGTTAGAATATACAGAAAAACAGTATATCAATAATGTCTTTGTAGGATATATAAAGCGAAAATAAATTATCAAAATAAAAGTGTAGTCATATTATTTAATTATATATATTATATAAAAAAAAAAAAAAAAAAAAAAAAAAAAAAAAAAAAAAACAGATTAGAAATTCAATGATTATATAACAATATTTATATACAGTAAAACTATATACGCTTTTATTTGGTTTATCACTACAAATTTTACTAAAACATGATTAATAAACTATTGCACACTATTTTGCAGATTTTTATTTTAAAAATATATTTGATATGTAGGCAATTAGCAATGGGTATCTCTAGTCTGCTCAATTGTTGAGTATTCCACGAATGACATTTTCTTTTGCATTTCTCTCCTTATCATCTCATCTTTAGCCATTGCAATCAGCAAACTCGCACAGCACACCTTCAAATGCCATCGTCATCGTCGTCGTCGTCGTTGCCTTTGTCCGCTCACAATCCTTGGCTGGTTGTACAAATCGCACTTCGCGTACGTCTCCCATACGGCCATATTCGTTGTCGTCAAGTTTTACTTAACTTTCCTCGCGGTTCTCGTTACCAGGCAGGCAAAGCCGACCAGCGCACACACACGCAAAATAGCCCTCACGCCTATACATACATATGCGCTTGTGCACGCATACATGTGCACACATACATGCACCGGCTGTGTGTGCACTGCGACCCCCAAACTGCTCCTCTAATCAGCGTCGCATTCCGCCCTGGCAGTCTTCATTCTTCTATACAGCTTTATTTTTTTTTCCAATTTTTTCCCTCTGTTTTTCGACTTGTACGCCCGCACTTGCCAACAACAACTACAACATAAGCTCAAACACAGCGCATACGAATAATTTACGCTATGCAATGGCAAAAAGCTAAAAATGAGTAAAAGGCTGCTGCAGCAGCAGCAGCGGCAGCAATAATAACACTGCATGCTCACAGGCAACGAGTTGACCTACACTGATGGCTAACAAAACGTGTCGACATATTTGTGTCCGCTGTGACGACTTAATTGTGTTAAAATTACAATATGTGAAGAGTTTACGGGCCCAATAACAGTTTGGACGTACATCACTTAGGAGTATGGCTAATCTGAATATTGATTACCACAACACTCTGATTTTGCATATACACTATTTTTTCACAGCTACTGTTTGTAACCATAACATTACACGCGCCAAAGTAACTTCTCTCTCTCTCTCTCTCCCTATCTCTCTCGCTGTGCCGCCGCCGCCGCGGATTGCATTCATGCGTGCGCGTGTGTATGTGGGCATGTGTGTGGCTCTCGTATGGGACGAATAATACACGACTTGTTTGCATTTACTCTACGCAAATGAGCGGCGTCGGTGTTGTCGCTTTTCTGTTTTCAAGGGTGGGGTGTGCTCTGCTGATGCTGGGAGGGGGATTTCGTGGAGGAGCTGAAGGTGGTGGTGTAGATGCGGAGAGTGGGCGAGCGTGGTGTGTGTTTTGGTCGGCGCCTGTAGATGATCTCCCTCGCCGTCCCTCAAAAACATTTGAGCACATCAACATCATCATCATCATCTCACTCTCACTTGATAATGCTGCTGCTGCGCTGCAGTTTTTCCATTTTGCTATGCTTTGAATGACTAAGAGTCTTGTTGCTACGTCAGTCGTTTGTATGGAGAATGGGAGGACTTCTGACGAGTTGGCAACAACATAAAAATCACAGCACACAAATTCGCATGCTAACTGAGCGTTCGCTCTTGCTCTCGCGCTCTCTCTCTATCCCTCTCTCTCTCTCTCTGACTTCCTCCCGCTTCTGCTATTGTCTGCCCCACTCTCGCGCTTTCGGCTAGTGCTGCTGCTGCTGCTCCCATTGCCATTGTTGTTGTTGCTGTTGCTGTTTGCTGCCGCTGTCAACGAGTGGGGTTACTGACTTTGCAGCAGCCAAGCACAGGGCAGACTGCTACCGTTGCTCTGCCTGTACGTGTGCACGCGCGTATGCATGTATGTGAGTGTGTGCTTATGCATGTATGCACACATACACACGGATGTCAATGTAAGTGCGTGCGCGCAGCGACGTTAGCGGCGAATGCAGTGTGTAAATGGGGAGGAGGATGGACGCAAGGAGCGATAGCAGCAGCGCCTACAACGCACGCTCCGCTTCGTCTGCATTTAATTTGCGGCTCGCATTTTTTGGCTCTGCTTTGGTTTTTCTTTTGCGCAGCGATTGCGTCTCTCCGTCTGTGCGTCTATCTGAGTGCAATTTACACTTTTGCTCTTCGCTTCGCTTTCGTTTGGCGCCAAAACAAGATGCGAAAACAACTACCGTTAAGGTTCAAAGAACTCTCTAGTCTAATTACGACTCATACGACTCATAACAAATTAATATCACACACAATGTGTGCACACATATGCACGTGTACGTGAGTGTGTGTGTAAGCGTGTGCTTCGTCTGCAATTGCTTTGCTTAGAATTTATCATGACTGCATTGAGATCAATCGCACATTCGTAACGAGCGTGAGTGCATTTATATATCATAAATCTGAATATGTCTATAGACAACAACAGCAAAAGCAACAAAGAACCCATGTCAACTGCAGTTGTATAATGACTGTGAATGCTATAACAGTAAAGTATGCCGTGCTGTAAGATACCCTGTATACTCTACATTTGCTTTTACTTAGTTGAAATCAAATGAATATTAATATTCATGGAGTATTCAATACGCGCTGCTTGATTTCTTTGATTCTCTCTACCACGGAGGAAATCTTCCAATCATCCAGTCATCATATTAGGTAATTACAGAGCATAGAAGCGACTTACATTGACAAGCGCAGGTTTTTTGGACTGGCGCCAAGCACAATGAATAGATAATTGTAATAATACACACAGACAAAATCACAATTTGGTCTGTGGTCAAAACATGAAATGAATAGAGCGCACTGTGAGTGACCCACAGCCACAAACAGGCACAGAAGTGGCCAAATAAATAAGCATGCTTTGTATGTACACACACGTATATCATTCCTCAATTATTACGCACATAGAATGGTTTGGGGGGCCACAATGAAATCGTTAAATGCAGGCCAAACATGGGCTCCTCCAGAGGCTTTTTTATTAAAATGCAATACACTCGCTCAGCGTGTGCAAACAGTTAGGGGGCGGGTCAACTCTGTCTGGACGGCAGTGTATCAGAAGCTGGGCTAACGCAAAGCCCAGAATGATTGGCAGACGAGCGGGCTGGGTTGCACTGAACACATTCGAAAAGAAGGCGGCGGAGTGCAGCCGGGCAGGTCACACCAAATAGCCAGTCGGGCGTACGGTAGATTTACTTAAGCACGCATCGGTTGCAGTGCAAAGCAGAGCAAACTCCCGCCCAGGCATGGAAAATCAACAGAGATTGCTGTTCTTACTATGAAAGCTGACCAATAAAACGGAGAAGCTTCTTCATAGCTGATGCAAAACACAATAATAAAGGCAGAGCGAAAGAGAGAGAGAGAGAGAGGGAGACGAAGAGGGAGACGGAGAGAGAATGAGAATGAAAAGCAGTCGCAGCATAAGAAACGCTCTCTCTTTCTCTATCTGGCTCGTTCTCTCTTATGCACCCACACAGCTGCAAGGCGATTGAGCCTGGCAACCAACAGTAATGAAAAGAAAAGTTGTAAAAAGCCAAAGAGAGAAATGAAATAAAAATAAAGCAATCATTGCACTTGTCCCTCACAGCAGCAACAGCAGCAACAGCCGCAGCAGCAGCAGCAACAACGTCTTGCGATAGATCCTGTTGCCATGTTACATTTTCCATCTATATTTTTGTATAACACTTTTTTCACCTTGTTACCGTGCTGATTCACATCGCCCACAATGGGCGTGGCAGTTATTTCCGTCAATTACGCCGACACACACAGCTCAGCGGCGAGTGTGATAGAGCGAGAGAAAGATTGAATGTTTTGAGTGAAGTGAATGATAAACCGATTTGCACAGGTTTTGAGAAAATACGGTAACGCTGCAGTTGTCTAACGAGCAGCTTACGTAAGGTCCATGCACACACACACACACACACACATGCATGCATGCACGTGCAGTGGGAGATATTTACGTACAGCCTGGGAGTATGCAACAGATATTCGTATTTAAATGTGTGAGTGTGTGGTGAAAAAGTTAGATAGGCAGGGATATTCAATGATATCCACTTTATTATATCATATTAATTCAAATGAATTTTAATAATGGCTGCTGTTTAAGTCAGCAAATAGCAACAAATAGTCAATCAAGTAGTTACGCGCCTGTCCTTTCGATTTGTTCTTGAATAACTAGTTTCTTATCGGCACACTGATTACTGGCATTCTGCCTCTATTGAACATATTCTTTTATGTGAAAACCACAATTCGTTTTTCCTCCTTGGTAACTCTGTGCGTCGGCGTCGCCGTCGGCATCGGCATCGACATCGGCGTCGGCGTGTGCAACCGAATAATCTAAATATAAGTCGACCGGCCTCTGTCGACCCACTCTTTACCCGGCAGGTGGGCGGTAGGCGGTGGGCGGTGGTTGGCGTTTCGTCGAAGGTCTGACGCACAAGTTCGTCAAAGTCGAGGCTGCAGCAGCGAAGCACAGTGGGGCTAACTATTCGAATTAAGACATAAATTATTTGAGCTTGCGTTGTTGCTGAAATTATTTACGTTATATAAAATATTAGTCGAAAAACACGATATCATCATAGATATATATATAATTTTATATGAATATATCGAAATCCCTAATATATATATAATATGAAAAGTTAAAAAATATTAGCTAAAATCGAAAATATATTTGAAAATAGATTGAAAATAATTATCGATTATTATTGATTGATTGTGAATATATAAATACATCTATTATCGGTATGTAAAATATATCTTCCTATGCTTAACTGCAAGTCACAAATTTTATATATTTTATACAAAAATACCACCAAATGGTCCATTGTACTTGACGTCGTCCGCAACGTCTGACTGTCTGGCAAGTTGGTTTGTCGAGCTTTTTAGCTGTTTGCTTCTTTTTGTGCGGGGTTGCCAGATGATTTGGACTTTGTATGCAACTGTACTGAGCTGTTGTGCAGATGAGTCTGTGTGTGTGTGTGGGTGTGTGTGTGTACGTGTGTATGGGCGTTTTGATGGGCATTGGTATAAAATGTTTCAAGTATCATTTATACGAGCATTTTATTTTTACTCTTTGCGCGAGAGGAAAAAAACGCCTACTGGGTCCTACGCCAGGATCCCAACCACGCCTGGACGACTGTGTAAATTAAAATGTTTCCGTTGTCGACGTAGCGCGCGCACACACACACACACACAATGACTTGCACACGCATACACCAACATAGGCATAGCAAGTTATACATGTGTATGTATATTTGTATGTATCGCAGCGTATTTTTGGTCAGAGATTGAAATTTATTGACCCGGCAACAGGCGCCAATGGTCGAAGGATGTCAGAGAATTGTCAGGATGTGAATTGCACTAATTATGAAATGGGTTTTCGGCCAGTCGGATGGCTGCCACAGTACTTCACATGATTAATGAACAATTTGTGTTTTCCATTTGCAGACGGTGATGCCAAATGATGTTGCGAATGCTGCGAGCGCCATTGTTGCACAACAATAACAATAATTGCAACAAGAACAGCAATTGCGACAACAACTATTGTATTAGCGAGAGCAATAAGCCGACCAACACTAGCCAATATTAGGAACAAACGCAACGAGACGCCAGCAACAAAAAGAAGCCACACACATGTTGCTGCTACAATTGGAACGACCACAACGAGGAGAGCAACAGCAACTACGATGCTCAGCGCTGCTAATGGAACAGCAGCAACAGCAACACACACCGGAGCAGCAGCAGCAGCAGTTGCCGCTGGCGAAACTTATGTCATAACAAATAAACACCTCCATCAGCAGCAGCAGCAACATTTCGTTGTTGCCGCCAATACAATGGTTATACCAACGACTGCAGCCGCCGGTATACCAACAGCAACAACAACAACAGCAGCAACAACTACAGCAGCAACAGTTGATACACAGCAGCAGCAGCCGCAGCAGCCTCAGCAACAGCAGCAGCAACATGTGTTGTTCCAGCCACAGTTACAGCTGCAGACAGCAGCAGCAGCAACACCTCAGCAGCCCACACAGCCGCGCCAACATCCCAAGAAGCGCAAATTTGATCCAGCTGAGCTGGACAAAGATGAGCAACACCAACAGCAGCAGCAGCAGCAACAACAGCAGCAACAGCAGCAACAGCAACAACAGCAGCAGCAACAGCAACAGCATACGTTGTACAAGCAACAGAAACCCGCCGAGACGAATGGCAACAGCGATGCGCTGTCCAATGGCAATATTGCTGCCGTGCAGCAAAATACGTTAGCTTTGCGCAATATGATTGTCAGTCCACCGTCAGCAATGAATTGTGGAGGTGCTGGTACAGGTGCAGGCGCCGGCAACAGCAATGAGATCAGACAGCAGCAACAACAACAGCAGCAGCAGCAGCAGCAACGTATTATAATCGCCTCACCGCTGCAACATGCGCCCAGTACTTACAAGCAACATGTTGTCGGTAGCAACAGCAACAGCAGCGGCAGCAGCAATAGTCATGCAGCAATCAACCATTCGCGCACACACACGCCCGTCTACTATCAACAGCACCACCAACAGGGGCAACATCGTTTTAGCTTTAACTCACACAATCAGCAACATGTACAGGAACAGCAGCAGCAGCAGCAACAACAGCAGCAGCAGCAACAGCAACAACACGAACCTGTTGCTCTACTTGATCTCAGCGAATGGACTAATACGCGTGTCCTGGCCAAAGTTGGTAAGTGCTATGCACCTGGCAAAATACAGCAAGTGCACGAGGGCACAGCCACGCCCACGACAACGCCCCCCTCAATACTCGTGAAATTCGATGCCTCCGAATTTGGTCAGCAACTGTATCAGGATGTGCTGCAGCAGGGACGCTACAATGTGATACTAGACGCCAGCCCACCCATGGCAGATGTAAGTACTAAACTCACCCACACTCACACACTTCAAGACCAACTGCTAATGCATCCTCCCCGCCTCCCACAGATCACGCTGGACGCCCGGGTCTGTGTGCGCCAAAGTCTCGAGGGACGCACCGTCGACTTCGTCTATGTGGAGGGCATCATTATGGATATCAACCAGGGAACCAAGCAATATACCGTGCAATTGATCAATGAGGAATTGGTAAGAAACCCAAACGATTCACTGATATCAATGGATTATATATATATTATTACATATACGTATATATGCTACATACATACATATATATGCAGTACCTGTATTTTCTATTGTCCTTTCATGGCTCTTCTCTTACAGCCCAATACGAGAGTTGTGCGTCGAGCTGATTTGCGCCTGCTGCTGCCGCCCTGGTGGGATGAGCTGAACGAGCTGGCGCCAGCGGCAACGCCGAGTGTGAGCGGTAAACGCAAATCGGAGCCGGCCACCGGCGGCGTCTATTCCAAGGCCTTTGTGGCAACACGCTACGATGGCAAGCTGCCCACGAGCACGCCCCCAGCTGGTCATGGAGGACTGCAGAAACATGAGTATTATCGAGCGGCTGCAACGTCGCCGTTCCAGGGCGGCGCAGTGCCACCGCCGCCGCTGCCTCTGAGCCATGTGGAGCACCAGCAGGCCAATGGACTGCCCGACATTGTGATCTCGCCGGGCAGCAATGGACAGCAGCAGCAGCACCACCACCACCAACAACTGAAAATGCATGTGCCATCGCCAGCGCAACAGCAGCAGCAGCAGCAACAACAACAACAGCAGCAGCAGCGCGGCTACGACGACTACGACTCCGATGACGAGCTGAAGCGCGTCGGCATCGACTACTCCCCGGCTGCCGGGGACGTGGATGCCGAGAAGATGAGCGCTTGCAGCAAGCGCAGCAGCATGCAGAGTCGAGGCAGCACATCCAGCTTAATCGATCAGAGGCTGACACCACGATCTCATCCAGCAACACCAAGGTAAGCGGGTAATGTTGAGAAGGGCAAAGAGTTTGACTCTTGTACTAAAGAAAGTTTCCTAGAAATGAATTTGTGAATTATTATTTCGATATTTTTATATGTTTCATTTGCATAATATTTCATGCTTATCATGAAGTTAGTTATCTTACTTCTTGGAAGAAACCACTAATATTTATTTTACCACTGAACATTATAAAAGTGCATTTGTAACTTCTTAGTATACAGAGAATATTCTGAATAGTTTCTGACACTCTTTTCATTAACAGTTTTATGAACTCAATAATATTCCTCTATAATATTATTTCAGTATATTTACATTTTATTCAACGATTTGAATTTTTCATAGATAAATATATATTTAATATTCTTTGAATATATCATTTAACGAATGGAGCCACTCTATATTTAATATACTTTTATATATCCATTAACCAATATGATTTTCTATTTACTATACTCTTGAGTCTACTGTGGAAACTGTTATTTCCTTGACTATATTTATTCGCAATCTCTTTATAATCCAGCTTTCGCTTAATTTTCATTAGCTGCAGGGTATTAGCGGCTCTGCACCTGTGCGCACCGCAATCATATTAATCTATAAATAATACTCCCGTTATATTTAGAATTTTTGCCAATGTTCTCTTGAGTTTTGTTATTAAGAGTGGCATGTCTATAAGCGCTGCTGGCGTCGACTGCGCTGTCTGCGGTTGTAGCCCGTTGGCTAAAGTATTTTGAGCATTGCCTTAACGCAATTTTATTAATTACATACAAGCACACATACATATACAAATCTACGGTGTATGTGTGTGGATATCAATGTGTGAGAGTGTATGTACGTGTATTAAGGAGAATATTTTCGTTGACAGATCTCAGGCAACGACGCCGCATCGCTTCAAGAAGGGCGACATTGTGGAATCGGAATCCGGAGTGCGCAAGAAGTACAATGGCAAGCAATGGCGACGTCTCTGCACGCTGTGCATGAAAGAATCTCAGCGGCGCGGCTTTTGTTCCAGACATTTGAATCAGAAGGGCAACAATGCGCTGCCCTCATCAACGGGGCCGGGTCGTTTTCTCAGGTGCGGCTATAAACCTAACAGCTTTACCAGCTCAGCTATTGCTGCTGTTCTCTCCCTCTGTTTCTCTCTATATATTTAACATGACTCTCTCTTTATCTATCTCTACCTCTCTCTCTCTCTTTAGTGATAGCCGTTCGAGCAGCAAAACCCAAAACGATGAGGACAACTCTCGCGATTCGGAAACATCGCCCAACTATCGGGTCACGGGTCGGTATGATCAGGAAGAGACCGATGTGGCCGCCATGTTAGGTACGTGCAACTCACACCTCTTGACTTTTTATGACACCGCTGCGCCGTCGCTGTCGACTCTCCTCCTACTCCGCCTCCTCCTACTACTCATTCGAACTGGAATCATAAAAGCAACACGTTTACATTATTTTGTTCTTTTTGTTGAAATTTATTCATAGTTAGCTCGCATTCATTTTCAAGGCTGGCTTTCCCAGCCTGAGCTGAGTTTCCTTCTCAATGTCCAAATGAGCGCCAGCTTTAGCTGTTAATCTGCCTGTGTTCACGCAATTACCCACACAGCTGCAAAACAGTTAAGATCACTGTGTAGCGCAGCCTCTCGCTGCATCTAGGCTGTTCTCTGGCCTGCTTTCCACGGCTTCTACAGATATGCGTTTAGCTCCGGCACGAGCGACTTTCAAATGCGCTGTAATGCAACTAAAGAATTAATTAAAATTTGAAATAAAATCAACTAAGCAATGGTTGCTCAATTTGATTTGTAAACATTTCTATAGAAATATGTATATATATTAAAATAGATGTTTTTATATAATACACAAAATAATACAAATCCAATATATGATAAATACCTTATATATAAAAGAAAACATTTTAAATTTGTATGTAATTTATAAAAGCAAATTTTTGTTATTAGATATATCTATTATATAGAATATAAAACGTATTCATCATATATCATATTCCAGAATATAAATAATGGAAAAAATGTTTATAACTCAAATTGAGCAAATACTAATGACTAATTGATAGATTTTAAATTTATTTTCTAACTTAAATCACAACAATTTCGATTTACTTTCGAAAGGTATAGAAAACTAAAAATTTGTAAGACCTCAAACTAGTTTGTAGCGCAATGAAGCAGTCGGTGTTGCCTAGACTTTCACATTGTTTCGAATGCATTTCGAATTCTCTATAAAAATGCCTATCATAAAGTTTTATTATGGCAGCGCCGCTGCTGACCATTTCATATACATGCATACGTAAACCCACACACACGCACAGCGCTCTGGACAAAGGTCGTTGGTTTTGTTAAGGTGTTCTCGGGGCCGTGGCTGATCAGGGGTGCTATTGTTTGAGGTGTGCGTGCAGCAACAACAGCAACAGCAATAGCAATAATAATAACAACAACGTTAGCTAGCCACTTGAAAGTGTGACCGCAGCGTGATTTACACGCAAGCGTAAAATGCAGACGCAGCGACGTCGACGCCGACGTGGACAGCAACAGCGACGCGCACGCATTCCAATGCACCTGCATGCGATCGAAGCAGCGACGCGACGTCAGCGTCGCAGCCACTTGAAACGAACAATGCTGCGCAGCCGAAACAAAAGCGCGCTGCGTGCGGATCGCAACAGATTCTTCTTTTCTCGTTATTTGCCCTGCCTTTGATTCGTTTTTACCTAAACAAAAATGCACTTGAGAGAGCGCGCTCACACGCACGCATACACACACACACACATGTAAACACACGCTCACACGCACGAGAGAGACACACAGACAAGCAGCAGCACCCACACAGTCAAAGCACAGACCGACACAACAGGTAAACAAACATGGACGACAAGAGCGTGAGTGTGAGCGTGATCCCAAAGAGCCCAAAAACCGAGTGAGTGCTTGAGAGCGTAGCCAACGAACACAACTAACGATTGCGAGAGAGAGAGAGAGAGAAAGAGAGCGGCGCTCAGTTTATGCTGCCGCTGGCCGCTCAGTTGAAGTGCTTGCTGGTTGTTCTTTTGACGTCGTCGTCGTCGCCGTCGTCGCATTTTATGTTGAAAACTGTCAAAGGCAAGGCAAGAAGACAGAACGCGGCGCAAAAGCAAAAAATAAAATAAAATAAAATACAAAAAAAAAAAAAAGAAGAAAAAAGTGAATACCGATGCGAATGCAGCAGACAAAACGAATGTGACAACGACGACAAAAAGTTTTCAAGCAAATTAAATACAGAAAATGAAAATATGTGCCGAAAGTGATGCCAATCAAAGTGTTTGTTCTTAACTGAGCAACGGCAGGCGGCAGTCGCAGTAGACAGGAACAGCAGGAGCACGAGGAGGAGGAGGAGCAGCAGCAGCAGCAGCAGCAGCAGCGAATATGAATGCGTTCCAGGATTTTGAGCTGGGCGCTAAATTATATTTACAGTGCTTATGTAATAATAACTATAAATGAAAACTTTTGTGCTTGCAACAAATGTCTAACAGTTACCCCTCTCCCTTTCCCTGTCTTCCACTCTTTCTATCTCTTTCACTTTGTGCCTTCTACTCTCTCACTCTGCAGTGTCACTGAGCAGCTCGCGCTCTGCAACGCCATCGTATACATCACCCGTGAATCATGCCGGCGCCTCGCCGCTGAACGCCATCGCCCACTCCCCGGTCAACGTGTCTAATCATAGGCAAAATTTCTTTACGCCCATTGCGAATCAGTCGCAACAGCAACAACAGCAACAGCATGTGACAGCAGTTGCTGCTGTGCCGCTGGATAGCAAATGGAAGACAACACCCAGTCCGGTATTGTACAACGCAAACAACAACAACAACAACAATGGCTGGGAGAGCAGTCAACAACCGCCACCGCCACCGCCACAAACGGCGGCCGTTTCGCTGGTAATGCATGCACCGCCGCCACAGCAACAACAGCAACAACAACAACCACCTGCCGCTCATCTCAATGCGCTGCCAGCGCCACCAGCGCCGCCCAGCAGCAGTCTCGGTCATGCGACCAGCGTCATACGCATCTCCAGCAGCCAGCAACAACAACAACAACAACAACAACAGCAGCAGCAACAACAACAACATGTTGTAGTATCCACAGCCGGCCATCAAACGTTTCATCCTGTCATTGTGAATGCTGCCCAACAGTCGCACATTCATTCGCAGAATTCATTGGCTGTTTCCGTTGGGCAGCAGCAACAACCGATACAGCATCAGCAGCAGCAGCAACAGCAACAGCAACAGCAACCACCGCCGCCGCTGCCACCCACATCGGTCGCATTTCATTCACATCCGCCAACCACGCCCACATCCGTAGCAGTGGCTGGGACGACGGCACAGGACAAGTCATTGCCAAAAAACGGTAAGTGCCCAATAGACTCTTAACTAGAACTTGTCGACTGATTAAAGTAGGGCGATACAATTTCGATCGATAAGAAAGTTGTTTTTCCCCTTGTTACCAATATATAATTATCGATTAAATTTCGATATTTGGGATTTTTTTAAATATATGCATATTTACATAAGAAAAATATATATTTTGATGAAATAATAATATTTCATACATAATTTATCTTGGGTTTCCCTAAATGTTTGTGCTAATGTTTTGAGTGAGACTGAGACTAAATGATATAAATTTAATTTATATAATTTATAGCTCAAAAAATAAATAAATTCAAAATATAGTAAATTATTTATTTAGTTTTTGTTTTAGCTAAGCTAAGAACATTTTCCAAAATTTTTAACTAAAAATATTTGATTATATATTAAATATTAATAATAATAATCATAAAAATTAAACAAAAATATTTGTAAAATATTTTGAGTAAATTAAAGTTAATAATAATTATCATAAAAATTAAACAAAAATATTTTTAAAATATTTTGAGTAAATTAAAATTAAAATTTTAGTTTAACTAAAAATATAAAAAGTATATGTTCATCTAAAATTATTTATTTCTAATATTTTTTTTAGTGCAAATTTCTTAGATTTTCTCTTAAGATTTTGAACTTATCTAAGGAATTCCAACCAAAATTCTACATATATAATTTATAATAATGTAAACTTAAATATTTTTAGAAAACTATAGGTAGTTGTTGACTTTAAGTATACTTTTAAAACTTTAAGAATTTCTTAGAATATTTAATGTGCAAATCTCTAAATACCGAAGAATATTTAGACCCATAGTTTTAATGTTTGCATTAGAGCTGATGACTGACCCTTATTATAATAAAGTCTTTTCCGCAATTATAATATTTTCATGGATCTGCTATCGTTTCATGTCCTTGCAGGCTACAATGCGGCTAGCTGTCCATGGCAAAAGCTACTGCCGCAGATGCCAGCCGTGACCAAAGCAACTCCGTCGACTGCCGTGACAACGACAACTACAAACAGCAACTACAGCGTGGCCATGCTGCACCATCAACAGCAACAGCAGCAGCAGCAACAACAACAGCAACAGCAGCAGCAGCATCCTCAGCAGTTGTCGTCGACCACATCATCAACACAGCAACAGCAACACTCGCCACTTAATCACAACAACAATCATTTGGTTGTGCCCGCGCCGCTGTCGTCGCCTGGCAAGCCACTCAACTGCTCCATCAACGATGCCAAGGTGGCCGCAGCGGCAGCGGCGGCTGCAGCAGCAGCAGCAGCAACCGCTTCGACCAGTGCAACGGACGAGGCTGAGGAGCCCGATGAGCAGCTGGACGACGATGTGTTCGAGAGCACGCCCTCTGCGCCAGCTATTTCGAATGGCAAGAAGGGAGCGACGGCAACGATGCGACTGCCCACATACAACAGCAACATACGCAAATTGGAGGAATGCCATGATTCCAGCGATGGTGCTGGCGGTGCGCCGGCGACGTCGGCGGCCAAGCGACGTAGTCAGTCGCTCAGTGCGCTGCAGCAGCAGCAGCAGCAGCAACAGCAACAGCAGCAGCAACAGCAACCTCAGCAGTCCACGGCAGCGGCTGGCAAGAAGATACGTCGACCGATGAACGCCTTTATGATTTTCTCGAAGAAGCATCGCAAGGTGGTGCACAAGAAGCATCCCAACCAGGACAATCGAACGGTTAGCAAAATACTGGGCGAATGGTGGTACGCACTGAAGCCGGACGAGAAGGCCCAATATCATGAGCTGGCCAAAGCGATGAAGGATGAGCATTTCCAGCAGCATCCGGACTGGAAATGGTGCTCCAAGGATCGCCGCAAGTCCTCAACATCGGGTGGCAAGGGCAACGCCGCTGCCGCGGGCAATGCCAGCACAGCCGATAGCAAGCAGCGTCTCGTCTCGGTGGATGGCTCCGATTCGCTGGATGATATGTGCCCCTCCACGCCCGGTGGCAGCGGCAGTGGCGGCGCCCACGCTACGGAGCTGCAGGGCGACATCATCCCACTGACCATCGATACGTATAACATTGCGTGCGACGAGACGCCCACGACCATTGCTGGCCAGGCACAGGGCAACTGCAAGGCCAAGCAGCTGAAGAACGAGCTGCAGTCCGACGAGGACGAGCAAATGGTCGTTGTTGAGGACGAGCAGCCGGCTAAGAAATTGGATCTGCAGTGCCTCGAGCGAGTCAACGACTTGGACATGGACGACACGCCCTACGACTATCGCAAGCAACAGCAACAACAGCACCAAACGGATGCGGAACAGGTGAGATAGACCCCTTCCTCCATTTGTATATTCTTTATATTCATATTGTCTTCTCCTTTTGCAGCGCACTCAGGAAGACCATGCAAACCTCTGCAATGGCCAGACAATGTCCGCTCCGTCGTCTAGCGCAGAGCGCGAGATCACATTGAAGCCGAAGGCCATCAAGGCGCATCCGGGACTGGAGAGCACCATGCTGCCGTATCCGCAGATGCCCATGTACACGCACTACACTAGTCCCAAGAATCCAATCGGTGTAACACCATTCCAACCCACAGGCGAGCAAGCACAAAGACAAATCTCTTGACCAAGCGACAGTTGCTCATTGTACTCTGTTTTTTTCTTCTCCTCTTTTTTTTTTTTGCAATAAATTAGGCGGCGCCTTCAAATCGATGCCCATCAGTCCCAAGGGCAGCAGCTCTTCCGGCTGCAAATCGGATGAGCAGCAGCTGCAGGCGCACATTAAGCAGGAGGACATCAAGCAGGAGCCGCCATCGCCATACAAGCTGAATGGGGGCGGCGCTGGCGCGCCCACTGGGGGCGTGATTAGCGCACCGCCGCCCAGCAGCGCCATCTTCAATTTCAATGTGCCAATAGCGACGGCCCTCAGCCAGAAGCAATACCATTATCCCTTGCCGCACACTCTGTGCAGTCCCACAGACGTGAGAGGTGAGTTTCCAGCTAGAGCAAGATTTAGATGACGAAATGCGATTTTAGTTGTCTATTAATTTTAATTATTATTTGACTATTATTATTATTATTATTATTTGTTAATGAAGTCCGTTG